>NW_027248548.1:0-102500 GCF_031021105.1 Erythrolamprus reginae | reverse complement strand
ACCCCCAGCATGCGACCCTCCCCCCTGCTATTCCAGACAGAACTCCTGGTGGCAGGTAGTTCCACTGTCCTCACTAAAAGGAAACTTCCAGGTTGACTCTCTCTCTTTAATGATCCTCCACCCACTGCTTCCTGTCCTGGTGTTTTGGAGACTAGGTTGACCCGGGGGTTCTGCCTCCTCCCTTCCTGCGTTTCCTCTTCCAAGAGTCACCAGGAGCCCCTCCCCCCCACGCCTCCTTTCCATTTCAGGGGTCTGGAAACCTCCTAGCGAAGCCCAGGACCCGGTGGAAGAAAGGCAAGCCGGCCTCTCCTGCTTAGTCCAGCACGGTCACTCTCTCTGTGGTGCCAGCTCAGCCGTGTGCTTGGCCAGTCATGTTGTGGCGGCCCCGCAGAACCTGAGAGCCCCTGCAGTGACACTGTGGAAGGGGACCTTTGCTCCACCCCCAGGTCCTTAAGGGAGACCCCACCCCAGCCCCTTGTGGTATCCCTGGCGGTGGGGCTGCACGTAGGACAGCTGGTGGCCCACCCCGCGGCGGAGGGCCCCACTTGGCTGATCTCCAGGGGATGCCCGGACGGTGGCTAGTCTGGATGGTTGCGGTGGCTGGAATCCGGCAGCCCAGGCTGCTCCTTTGTGGGCAGCAGATCCACCTGCTTGACCCCCCTGCGGCCCTTTCTCGGTCCTGATCCTAGATGGCAGAAGGCGCTCTCCCCCCCAGCGCCCCCTGTCCCTCCTCCCCCGTGCCCGGTCCCTGAGAAGGGCATCACCCCGTGTAATTCACCCAGTGTGCCCCTTGTGTCGCTCCGGGCGACATGGCACAAAAGCTGAAACCATCTGGTCACTCAGGGTCAAAAATACTGGTTGGCACATAATCTGTCAAAATGGGTTTTTTCAGATATGCAAAATAGCAGCCCTCACTATACCTGTAATCCATCTGTATATTGTCCACCTCTCTGCTGAGAACGCCCCCCCGCCAGCCCCTCCCCTTAGCCCCTCAGAGAGGAACTCCCTTCTGCCTGCCCCAGGCGAAAGCCTTCTGCTGTTGGTGCTCAGAGCAGGAGGGCAGGTGGGGCTGACAGCCCAGGAAGCCTTCCTTGCCTGTCCATCACCCAGGGAACCGGGAGGTCCAGGGATGCCCTCCGCAGTGGCCCCAGAATGGCCGGCTCACGGGTGAAAATGCAGGGACTCCCACAAAATCAGCTGGACTTCCAACATCTGCTTGGCATTCCACCGCCTGGGTTGCATCGCTTCTAGTGGTGGATCCTTTAAGCCACAGTTTGCCTTCTCGGAGGCAAACAGATTGACCTGGCAGGATGATCCTTCATTGAGGCCTCCCCGAAGAAGCCACTGCACACAAGGCCACGAAAGCTTGCCAAGACCAGCTCTGAGTATCTGCGGCTGCCACGCTACCAAATCCTGTGAGAAAGCGACCTCTTTGCCGGCTGCCCAGAGTCGGTTCTGGCCTCTAGGACAAAGGCTGCCGGCGCAGGTCCCTCACGGCTGTGGCTGCCAGGGGGCTCAGGGGAGGCTTGGCAAGGCAGCCGTCCATCAGTTTTTCAAGGCCCGGACTGAGATTTTCCCCTATTCCCTGGGGCGCCTCAGCTTCCCTCTCTGAAGGGCTCTTTCCTACCACAATTTCTACCCTCAGTTTGGGAGCTGGTCGGAAGGCCTAGCCAGACCTCCCCCTGCAGAGCTGGTGAAGGGGTCGTGCCAGGGAAGACCCTGTGGCTGTCTCCCTTTGCTCTGCTATCCTGTTTTCCTTACTCTGCTCTCTCCGGGCCCCTGGGCTGCGGACTAAGGGGGCGGGAGGGGTGGGGGAGGCTGTGCATCATAAGGGGGCAGAAGTGGGGATGGGGGCGGGGCAGGGGGACTCTGCAGCAGAAGGAGGCGAAGGGTCTTCCTGGGAGACTCAAGGCAGGTGGTTGAAGCATTCACATATCCTGGCACTACAGTTTGGCCAGTGTAGACTTTTCCTCTAAGCTTACAAAATGTTCATTTTACTCTTGGTGTTTTTCTGCAGGCAGCTGTCCCACTGGAGAGTCCTGCTGTTGACTGGCCTGGCCTTTGCATGCACAGTTCAGGTGAGTCCACCCAGCCCAAGCCCAGAAATGCTGCCCAGAACTGCCTGATGAGTCTCCCCTTCAGCCCACCCGCCCCTGGAGCAGAGGGGCTTTGGGCCCACTCTGCTTGCAGCATTCACGAAGGAGGAGGGGGGAGGAAGCGGAGGCATTTATTGGGGGTCTCCAAATCAGGGTCTCGGGGAAGAGAGTCGCCATCAGCTGCTCCCTTGGTGAGTTGGCTCAGTCCCTGCAAGAGGAGGCCTGGCAGAGCCTCGAGGTGGACACGGAAAAGAGCTGCCCCAGAACTGACCGGGTTGGTTGCTGCCCCCGAACTGAGAGGATTCCTGTGTGCAGAGGCTTTTAGCAAGAGACCGGTCAAGCTGGACCTTCGCGGGCGGACTGGGCTCCCCCCCCTTTTTAAGTGAAAGAGGGATTGTCTGGGAAGCCAGATGTTGTGAGAATGGGCGCACAGTCAAATGAGGTGCTGTGCCCACAACTTCACCCACTCACTCAATGCGCAGCACAAGGGCATGTTCCCTGTTCATGCCAGGCCAGAAGTTGCCATGCCCCTCAAATGCTTCTACTTCAAAGGAGCATTTTTTCCCCTCTTTTTAAAAAGAAATCCATAAATTTAGCCAATCTGAATGACCCTGGAGCAGCTTCTGGGTTGCTCTGACCACTAGCCTCCCTGGAAGGACCTGGTCAATATGTCCACTGCATTCATGAGCATCCCTTGAACCGGGGCTGGGCCACTTTCATGGCCGGAGGGCCTGGGGGGCATCTGCAAAGGACAGGGGGGGCTGCGGTCTCCCTCTCTCTTTGGAAGACTCTGCAGAGCAACCATCAGGATTATTGGAAAGAAAGGGGGCCCCAGGGCGGCAACGGGGGGGATGTGACCCAGAGTCTCGGGGTGCCTTTTGTGCTTGGGGAGGGAGGGGAAGAGATGTCTTCCCTGAAAGCATTTCCATCCTTCGGGCCAAAGAGGGTCCGGGTAATCCGCAGCCCCTTTTTGTGGCCTTTTAAAATCAATAAAAATATTTTTAATCATAATAATAAAAAAACAAGTCATGGAGGGCAGAGTGTGCGCCAGAGGGCTGGAGAAAGGGAACATAAGAGGACTGAGCTCATTTCAGACCAATCAGCTTGAGGGTGGCGCCACCCAGACCTCCAGAACAAATGTTACGCTGTCGTTTTGTGAGTAAGAAGGAAAGAATGTGTGTCTTGGCAGGGCTTTATGAGGACTAAGTCAGATCCTTTTTGACAGAATAACCCACTCAATTGACCAGGGAATGGGGGGAACATGGTATCCTTCAGCTTCAGTAAAACATGGGACACGTTGGTCAATTATTATGATTAATTAATGGATTATGTACCATCAAGGCATCGTCCCTAGCCTGGTGATCCCCCTTTTCTGCTGGCTGGCCCCCTCTTCTTTCCTTCTGCCTATCCCAGACTCTCCTTCAGGCAGCTGATGTGATGGGTCTGAGAAAGACCATTCCAGCCTGGCCATTTGTCCCCCAAGTAAGAATTCCCAGACCGATAAAATCTCCCAAGAAATCCTGCTAAAGAAATTGACAAACTCTGACTTTGGGGGAAATGATAAATGACTGTTAAAAGTAAAATAATATAAAGTTGGTTGATTGAGGTTAATATTTTAGTGTTATTTCTTGTAATTCTTTTTTTTAAAAAAATATACTTTATTTACAAATATAATTAAAAAGGGAGGGGGGAATAGGGGGGAGGGGGACAGAAAAAAAGGTCTGGGGCAGGAGAGAGTGGGAAAAGGGGGGGGAGTACAAAGTCAAATCGTTTATAATAAAATTGTAATACATAATTCTTAATTTCTTAATCTTTATATGTATATAAATTTTTAACTCAAATATCATATTTCTTAGTATCTATAAACGTTAAAGTTATAGTGGTGGAAAGGGAAGGGGGAAAGAAAAAAGAGAGAAGGAGAAAAATCTGCGTTTTTAGGGACGACTTTTGTCCAGAGGTAATGTGGGGAGTATAGAAACAATATAATGAGTGTGTGTACAGGTTAATTGTTTTAAAGATGGTTGATAAACTTGTAGTGTATATTGGATTGGTTGAAAGACAGATAAAAAGAGATTTGGTATAATTTTTGTTGCAAATTTAATTGGTTTTTGGTGCTTCTTTTTTAATTTGTTTTAATATTGATTTGTGTGCTCGAAGGTACTTTTTGGTGTAATAGAGTAAGAATTTTACAGTAAGTGGTTTTTGTATTTTTTCTGAGAAACCCATTTATACCAATTTTCCCATATTTCGTAGTATTCTGAATCTTTTTTGTTTTGTGCTTCCATTGCTGTTTTAGACATTTCAGCACATTCGATAATTTTTGTAATTATTGTGAAAAAAGAGGGTACCTGATCAGATTTCCAAAGGGAGGCATATGATATTCTAGCTGCTGTTATAATTTGTAGGATAAGATATTTTTGTATCTTGGTAAGGTTTTGTCTGAATATACCTAAAAGGTAAAGCTCCGGTTTGAGTGGTAATTTAATTGACATGACTTGGTCGATTAGGGTTTGAATTGTTGTTCAATATTTTTGTGCAATTGGGCATGTCCACCATGTGTGGTAGTAAGTTCCAGGTTTAGTTTTGCACTTCCAGCAAATCGGTGAGAAGTTGGGGAACATTTTGGATATTCTTGCTGGGAGCAAGTGCCATCGGTAAAACATTTTCATTTGGTTCTCTTTGTAAGACATTGCCGTTGTCATTTTATCATTTAATGTCCATGTTTTCTCCCACTCGTTTAGGTTAATCGTATACCCAAAATTCTGAGCCCAGGCTATCATGCCACATTTCACTTGTTCTTCGGGATTTTCTTGTACTGTATTAGTAAATAGTTGTACAGTTTTGAGATCATTTTTGTAGAGGGGCCGAAAAGAATCGTATCTATTACATTATCATTTTGGAATCCAAATTGTTTTTTGTGTTGCTCGTATTTTAGTTTAATTTGTAAATATGTTAGCCAATCTATATTAATTCCTTGATCGTTCAATTGTTGTTTGGGGATGAGAGCATCTGATTTGTCGAGTATTTGTTGGTATCTCAGAATTTTAGAGTGCGAGAAAAGATTGGGAAAAATTAGTATTTCATTGGGGGATATCCATTTTGGTATTGAGATATAGTAAATTTTTTTTATAGTAAACCAAATTGTTATTAATGTTTTGCGTAAATAATGATTTTTGAAATATTTAGGTATTTTGTGATAATCTGCTGTTAAGAAAGTGTGCCACCCAGCAAGAAGATCGAAACCTTCGAGAGTTAGGAGTCTTGTGTTTTGGAGAGTAATCCAATTTTTTATCATGGTTAAGATGGTAGCTTGGTAATAAATATAGAAATCTGGAAGTCCAAGTCCGCCCCTGGATCTGTGGTCCTGAAGGTTTTTCAATTTTATTCTGGCCTTCTTCTTTGTCCAAATAAACTTCTTTATTTGTTTGTGAAGAGTGTTAAAAAAAGTTTTGTTCAAATTTATTGGGGCAACTTGAAATAAATAGAGAAACCTTGGAAGAATGTTTGATTTTATAGCGAATATTTTCCCCATAATAGATAAATTTAATTTCGACCATCTATTAAGATCTTGTTGTGTTTCTTTAATTAGTCGTTCATAATTGTCCTTTTTAATCGTAGCATAATTCGAGGTCAACCAGATTCCTAAGTATTTAATTTTTTTTGTGGTCTTTATTCTAATTAATTCTTCCAAGGGAATTATCTCTTTTGGTATCATATTTTTTGTCAAAATTTGAGTTTTGTTTTTGTTAATTTGCAGGCCGGATATTTCACCAAATTTGTGTATTTCGTCAAATAGAATGGGTGCTGTTCGAATGGGATCTTGTAGGATGAATACAATGTCATCCGCAAAGGCCTGCAATTTGTAATGTTCTTTTTTAATCATAATACCGTGAATTTGTGGGTTGTTTCTTATAGTTTTGAGAAAGGTTTCGATGGCCAGAATAAAAATGAGTGGGGACAGAGAGCATCCTTGGCGTACACCTTTAGTTATAGTAATTGTATTGGTGATATCATTGTTGAAGAGAATTTTGACCGATTGAATAGAATAAATGGTTTTAATTAAATTAAGAAATTTGGAGCCGAAATTCATGTATTCAATTTGATTTATAAGGTAGTGCCATTGAAGACTGTCAAAAGCTTTTTAAAGATCCATAAATACTAATGCAGTTGTTTTGTCATAGTTTTTATCATAGTATTCCAAGGTGTTTAGTATAATTCTTGTATTTGTAGAAATGTTTCTTCCCGGAAGGAATCTGTTTTGGTCAGGGTGGATAATTTTGTTTAATATATTTTTTAGTCTGTCTGCAATTATCGATGCAAATATTTTATAGTCGGTATTAAGTAATGCAATTGGTCTGTAATTCTCCAGATGGTGTCTATTTTCAGTGTCTTTAGGGATAAGAGTTATATAGGATTCAAACCAGGAAATGGGTAATTTTGCATGTGAGAGTACATTGTTATAAATGTCTAAGAGTATAGGTGCCATTGTATCAATATGATATTTATAAAA
Organism: Erythrolamprus reginae; assembly: GCF_031021105.1. Lineage (NCBI taxonomy): Eukaryota > Metazoa > Chordata > Lepidosauria > Squamata > Dipsadidae > Erythrolamprus > Erythrolamprus reginae. The sequence goes on along the minus strand of NW_027248548.1, from coordinate 95,894 downwards.
TTCAGACGGGATTCCGTCTGGTCCTGGGGTTTTATTGTTTTTTAGTTTGTTTATTGCAGCCTCAATATCTGAGATGGAGATTGGTTTATTTAGGAGAGTTCTTTGATCATCTGTTATCATAGTTGTTCATTTGTTTGTAAGTATTTCGATAATAGATCAGCATCCAGATTTGAGGCTTGGTAGAGTTGTTGATAAAAATTTTGGATAATTTGTTTTTTATCAAAGTTGGTCGTTTTCAATTGTCTGGAGGGGTCAGCTAAAGCATCTATGTTTCTATCAGAGTTTTGATGGGCTAGTTTAAGAGATAGCCAACGTCCTGGTTTATTGGCAAATTCGAAATGTGTTTGTTTTGCATTTTTGATTTTTTGGGCAATGTGTTGTTGTGTTATTAAATTTATTTCATGTTTAATCGTGTTTATTTCTAGTAGGATTATGTTATTTTTAGGGTCATTGTGGAGTGCTTTTTCTGCTTCTTGGAGAGATATGTTTAATTTGTGAAGTTGCGCATATTTTTCTTTATTTTTGTTTGCGGTATATGAGATATAAATACCGCGTATATATGCTTTAGTAGCGTCCCACGCTATTTCGTTGGGTATCTCGCCATTGAAGTTAATTTGGATGAAAAGGGGGATATCATTCTGTATTTTATGTTGGAATTGTTTTTGATTTATCACTGTTGAGTACATCGACCATCTATGCGGAGTATTGTGAGTATTGTCTCTTATTGTCAGTAGAAGGGGATTGTGGTCTGCCCAAGTTGCATTAAGTATTTGAACATCAATTATTTGATTTATGGTTTCTATATTAGACCAAGCCATGTCAATACGTGAGCAGGTTCGATGGGGAGGAGAAAAAAAAGTATATTGTATGGATTTAGGGTAAAAGTATCTCCAAATGTCTTTTAAAGCATATTCATAAATTATTTGTTTAAAGGTTGAAGGAATAATATTACGAGTACGGTATTTGGAGTTACCTTTATAATCTTTATTTACATCCACTATTGCGTTGAAGTCTCCAATTATTACAAAATTGTTTAGATCTAATTCTAATATTTTTTTGTGCATATATTGATATTATATTTATTGTTCTTTTATTTTGTAGGGTTATTTGAACTATTAGTAATTGGCCATTTTCATCGGTGTGTATTAATTTTGGAGAGTAAATTTTTTTAACGTATAGAACTATGCCTCTCTTTTTTTCGAGAGCGGAAGCACAAAAAAATTCGAATTCAGGTTTAGATTTAAAGTTGGGAATAGCTAAAAGAGTAATATCTTCGTTTTTAATGTGGGTTTCTTGCAATGAAATTATATCATAATTGTTTTCAAATAGTTTGTAAAATATTTTTTGTCTCTTTTTATATGAATTCAGACCGTTTATGTTTGTTGAGAATAGTGTGATTTTGGGTTGTTTATTGTTGCAGTGTGGGTTCCTTAAATTTCTCCTTTCTTGCCTCGGCTCTTGCTCGGGTAACTAGTCCATGTTTGATTGACTCATCATTCTGGTTTTGTAATTCTTGGTCGTTGTTTATCAAATTGTCATCAGAGGTGGTTTCTTCGTTTAGGGGAGTATCTCTAGTGTCAGATTCTTTGAGGGCACACTGGTCCATCTTCAAGATGTGAGCATAAAAATCTCTTGCATCTTCAGGTGAGGAAATTTTATATTTTTTATCCAGAAGTGTAACTGTCATACCCTCTGGTATCATCCACCTAAACTGTATGGCTTCTTTATTTAACTTAGTAGCCAGCGTTTGGTATGGTTTGCGTTTCTCCCTTATCCGCTTTGGAATTTGGCGTAGAATTACGATGTCTCGACCTTGATGGGTAGCTGGATTATCCTTAGAGGCATTGTAGATTTCATCTCTAATTTTCCTTTTGAGGAAGCGTACATGGACCTCTCGTGGGAGCCTATTTCGTCTGGCGTATGAAGTTGTAAGTCGATATACCTCATCCATTTGTGCTAGAATTTCATCCGTTGATTTGTCAATGATTTTGGCTATTATTGTTGCCACCGTGTGAGGAAGGTCTTGTTGGTCAGTTTCTACAATATTTTGGAATCGCAAAAAGAAAGCTGATTTCTCAAGCTCCAGGTTCATAAGGGACTCTTCCAGGGATTTGTTGGTATATTCTGCCTTAGCTTCTGAAAATTGAAATCTAGTATCCATCCTGTTAGTTAAGTCTTCAATGGTATTTATTTTTTCTGTATTTTTTGTAATTGTTTCACAGACGACTTCCATTTGATCTTCCAGTTTGGTCGTACGCTCTTCAAGATGACCTGCATGTTCTTGGATTTTCTTAATGTCCTGCTTCATTTCTCCCATCGTTCCCTTTAAAGATTCAAAATTGATGTTTAATGTGTCTTGCATTTTATTCATCTTCTCCAATAAGGCGTTTAATGTTATGTTTGGAATTTCCTGTGATGGTTGTTGGAGAGATGTTTTGTCTGACAAGTCAGATGAACGTTGCTGGGTTGAATTTGGTGTTGCAGGTTGATTGGGATTTTTCTTCCAGGATTTCATTAGGGTTGGTTGGTTTGAGGTAGACATTTTGTATTAAGAAGAGGTCGTTAGAACAGTATATAGGTAGTGTGTATGATGTAGTAAGGGGGTGTATGTGGTGTAAAGGAGTATGTATAATGTTGTCAAAAGTAATGAAGTTACAGTAATTTGAGTAGTATGGAAAGTTGTAGTATATGTACTAAAGTTTTAAAAGTACGGTTAGTAGAGAGTTATTAAGAAAATATCAAAATTTGTTACACTTAAGGAGTAGAAAGAGAAAGAAAATTTATATTAAGGTTTCAAACTGTCAATAAGATAACATTTAATTCAGTATAACTCCAGTAATAATATCTCAGTGTATGCGAAAGAAAAAGGGAAGGGGAAAGAAGATAGGGAGGAGTAATAATTCAATAGTACAATTATTCAATATTCAGTATAGTGGGAAAGACAGTCAATCAAAGGGTCACTCTATTGAAGCTTTGAATCAGTTAAATCTATTAAATTAATTAAATCAGATAAGTCTTAGAACATTAATTTACTATAAGTTATAGAATCAAATAAATAAGTCCAGTTACTATTTAAAGTTAATTAAGGATAGATAATAATAAAGTCTAAAGTTTAATGTTAATATAGAGTAAAGCTATCAACTCAAAATAATCTATCAATATATTCTATCTAAATGTAGTACAGTCTATCTTAATATAGTCTATGTAAATAATTCAGTAGCTAGAGTAGATATTACAATATTTTATGTATTACACAATTAGATAAGTAAATTTTATCAGTATATATAGTCAGAAAGATATCAAAATGAAATGAAGTAAGTTAGAAGGAAAGAAAAAGTCCAATCAAAGTCAAGGGCTTCATAACTCAACAATACAATGGTATTAATTTCATCAAGTTCAGTTCAGTTCAGTTCAGTTCTATTGAAACTTTAGTGGAGAGATATTGGTGGGATATAAATTCGAAGAGGTAAGATCAAATTCTAGTCTTGATAAAGTAGAAATTATGGTCGTAACGAAGTTCCAAAGTAGGGGAGAGAAAAGAGAGACAGTAGGAAGTTAGCAAGTTATCCAAAGTTCCGGATCTATGAATGTCCGATATTCAAATATCCAAATATCAAAATGTCCAAGTTGTCCAATTTCCAAGTGTCCAAAAGTAACCCAGTATATGCAAAAATGTCAAAAAAAAGAATAGAAAAATTAATCCACAAATAGGAGGTTGATGAGAAGAGAAAAAATTAATCCACAGGTAAAAAGGAAAAAGAAGGCAAAAATATATGTATATATGTGAAATTCAAAAGTAAGCAAACTTTATTTATTTAGTATTAAAAGAAAAAAGTAAAAATTGGGGAAAATTGAGGCGGAAAAGGGTATGGAAAGGGAGAGTAAATGGTAGGTGGGAAAGTGGGGTCGGGGTTTTCCGGTTGCTGTTTCAACTCTAATCTGCTTTACTTCTTTCCAACTAGTCAGGGTGTTGTTTCCAAGACAAATAGAAAAGGTATTATTTTTCTTGTGGGGGGTTTAAACTTTCTCCTACCTTCAAAGCACGTTACTTAAACCTTCTCTCCTTGCGGGGGGGCGGAGCCAGCGGAGGAGCTGAACGGACGGTGTGGAGCTGGGCTCCGTTATACACCTCCGTTTTTATAGGTTCTCTTTGGTCCCTGAGGGCCACAGACCCTGCGGTCAGGGGTCTGACGGATTGGGGGTGACGCTAGTTTGATCCCGAGGCGGCAGCCCGATCGACGGAGCGATCAATCCCCTTCACGACTGAGTGCCTGTAAGCTAGGAGCAACATGGCGGCCTAGAGAGCTCCCAGCTGGATACTACTAAACGGTGACTAACGGAGGCGAACGAGACGGCGGAGTTGAATTTTAACATACCAGACCAGGATCGGAGAGTTTTCTTTTCCCCTCTTTTGGGCAGCGTCTTCCGAGCTCGAAAAGCTAATAGCTCTGACCAGAGAAGGAGAAGGAGGAACTGACACCTTCCTCTGTCCAGCTGGCGGCGATCCAGCGTTTCGGGTCTTAACAATTTCCACAGTCTATTTCATCTACCAACATCATTCGAAGTTTCTACAACACAGTATGAAGATCTGACGTCCCAGAGGGATCTTTTATCTTCTTAGAAGTGCTCCCGTTTTGTCTTCCTTTATTTCTGAAACTCAGTCAGAGGCTCCGATTTATCAGCGTGATTCATGCACTTCCTGGTTCCTGTTTCTTCTTTCGATCTCCCCTTTTGTTGCTGAGTCACAGTCTGGTCTTATTCTTCACTCTGGGAAACTGGCAGCAAGGAAAGGATTTGCTTCATAACTCCCCACGCAATCTAGACAGACTTCGTGAAGCTCCAGGACTGGAAATAACCCTATAATACATCTGTGACAGAAGACCTTTGGAGCGATCACGTTAATATCGAACATATTCAGCAAACTATTCACCAACCTAACCAATCTAACTTATAACCAACAACTTGCAGCATCACTGAAATTCTACTACTGCAGAACTTTACGACTTAGATCTGGAGAACTCAGAAGGGTTTGATATTCTATTTAAATGTATAATAAGTAATTTTCAAGCTTCAAAATCTCGCTATATTCCTATTTATACTTGATAATTTACACAAGGTCTTTCTACCGTTTAATATCTGATCTTCTATAACTTATAATTTCACAATTTATATTAAATACTCAATATATTAATTAATCAAAATTTAATGAATTTACCTTGATGAATTTATTGACCTTACTATTTACTATAACAGGATATTAACTGCTACCAATTGTATCAACTAACTAATCAATTGTATATATTAACTGATATTTTGCTAGGAATCTACTAACTTATCTACTGTCTTATAGGCTATATGATTACATTACCAACTCTTTAAGTGATTTTTTTTCTTGAATATTAACTATTAATTATAAGGTTACTATAGTTTAACAATAGAAATATTAGATAAGTTTTACTTACTGTATTAATTCGACTTAGTTTATATGTATTAGTCTGTTTATTAAGTTTCTATTGGTCTTTAGTAAGTGACAACTTTCTTTAGAAATTAACTACAAATAAGACAAGGCTATACCCTCTTTGTAATCTATATACTCAATTAATATAATACACATAATTAATTAACATAAAATCTGCTAGAACCTGTTCCTTTCCTTTTTCTTTCTTTTTTCTTTTCCTTTTATTAGAGGGAAGAACTACCTTTAAACTTTATATTTATATAAAATAACTGAAACTAATTTACCCCACTACTATTTCACTTCCCATTTCTCTTTCTAATCCCTTTAGCTATTTACTATCTCCCATTGCTATTTGTTCTAAGGTCTTTCAATAGATATAACTGGAATTGGTTTTCCGTCTTTATAACATCTATAAGTCCAACAATATACTCTACTTACATTAAATTCTGGATCGGACCATTAGACAATTGTATAAGTGGGCTAGCTGGTCGTCCATCGAAAAAATGACAAACCTCTCTAATCTGTCCAGATTGGGCTCTGGGAAGAAATCAATTAACCATTCAACCTCAGCCATACCGAGTCCTTCTACTCAGAGATCTCTGGAAGATATGTTACCCAGAGAAAGGTCTAATTCCTATAAAGATCTCCAAACTACGCTGCTCCAAATGCAAGAATTAATGCTCAAGAATCATCAAGACATAAAAAAGGAATTAGGCGAGGTGAGGAATGACACATCAGAGTTAAAAGAAAGGATGCAAAACATGGATAAAAGGCATGAGGCCTTCCAACAGCAGATGATTAAACAGGAAAAAAGAATTCAGGATTTAGAAGATAGAATTGATCAGGACCATAAACAAATGGAAGACCTGACAGATAAATTAGTTCATGCCAATAAAGAATTAGAAAGTACAGTAATACAATTAGAGAGCGAAAAAGCTAATCAATACCTTAGATTCCAAAATCTTAGGGAGGAGAAAAGTGAAGACCTACCAGACATTATGGCCGATATTCTCTCAAAGGCTTTGGGCATTGAAAAGGACACAATGCTAAATGAAATTGATGAAGTATATCGAATAAATACTAATTACGCCAGACGCCATAACCTCCCCAAGGAAGTTCACATCAAGTTTGTTAAAAAATCAGTTAGGGACGAAATTCTTCAAAGAGCACGGGAAGACCCCATAGATTACAAGGGGAGACAATTGGTAATCCTAAAACAAGTCCCAAAACACGTCAGAGATTTACGTAGGCCATACACCTTTTTGTCAGCCAAATTGACCAGGCACAACATAAACTTTAGATGGCTGGTCCCAGAAGGTATGCTCGTGACCTGGCAAGACAAAAAACTGAAAATTGATTCGGTCGAAAAAGCAGAAGAATTTTTTGATAAAAACTTTCCCACTGAACGGACTTCCGAGATACAAGATAGTAAAGGAACAAGGAACCCCCAATCAACCAGTGCACAACCTACAGACCAGATCCCATTTAGTTCGGAAGGAACACAGGCTACTGACAACTTAACTTTAGGTAATAATGGCTATGCAGGATACCCAAAAGAAACAAGAAGCACAAGGGCAACAAGACCCAAGTATAGATAATTTAAACTTGGCACAAGAAAAACCAAACAAGGGAATTGAGTTATATTCAATCAATATAAATGGATTGAATGCACCAAAAAAAAAAGAAATCAAATTTTAAACAAAATTGCTAAATTAAATTTTGACATCATTGCAATGCAAGAAGTTCATATCAAACATAAATTTGAACATTTACTCCAAAGAAACAAACTTGGAAATCTGTTTACATCTCTTGCTGCGGAAAAAAAGAGGGGTGTAATATTTATTTATTACTTAGATTTGTATGCCGCCCCTCTCCGAAGACTCGGGGCGGCTCACAACATGTTACATCAACTCTAATATCCAAGCTAAATTGAAATACAAAGATAGGGAGGGTAATAGAACGGGATACAATAACATTAATCAATATCTATGCGCCGAATGAAGGCCAAGAAAGATTTTATAAAAGATTGCTAAATATTATTAAAGAACACTCTACAGACAATATCTGTTTATTAGGAGATTTTAACGGTATAATTAATAATGATCTGGATTATAAGAATGATAAAACGACTAAACAAAAGAAAAGAATACTACCGAAAGCTTTTTTCGAATTAATTAAAGAACTAAAATTGAAAGATAGCTGGAGAGACAGAAATCCCAACCTTAAAAAATTTACCTTCTATTCTGACAGGCACCAATCTTGGTCAAGATTGGATATGGTCTGGGCAACAAGAGAAATTAATACTAAAATTCACTCGATAGAGATAGATCCTAATTACATTTCAGACCACAATGCCCTCAAAGTAATTTGGAAAGGAACTAAACAGTGTAGTAGATGGTCTCTTCAAAAATCTATACTAAGCCAGGAAGATTTTAAGCAAAAATTCAAAACTGAAATGAACCATTTCTTTCAAGAAAACCCAAAAGACCACATTAGTCTCCAAAATGTTTGGGACACAGCCAAAGCTGTTATCAGAGGGATAGCTATTTCATATATGGCCAAAGAATTTAAACTAAAAAAACAGAAATCGGCTAAATTAGAAGATGACTATAGGGCCTTAGAAGAAGAACTACAGAAATCCCCCCCCCCAAAAAAATTAAACAAAATATGCTACAAATAAAACATCAACTAAATCTAATAGACCAACAAAATTTGGCACAACAAATAAAAAGAACTAACCAATATAATTTCGAAAATGCCAATAAACCTAGCAAATGGTTAGCCAATAAACTTAGAAAGCAAAAGGAAAAGAAACTTATAAACTGTCTAAAAAACAAAAATGGGGAATTATGCCATGATCTGGAAAGGAAAAAAAAGATTGCTGGCGATTTCTATAGTAAACTTTATGAGTATACCGATATTACACAAAACAATACTCATGATCTAAAAACTCAAGAAATCCTAGAACAGGCCAAGCTACCCAAAGTACCACAAGACATGGTTGATACAATTAATAAACCGATCACTGATACAGAACTAAAAGAAGCAATAAAAAGTCAAAAAAACAATAAAGCCCCGGGTCCGGATGGGCTCCCCATAGAACTATACAAATGTCAATTGGATATTTATAAAAATGCAATTAAATAAAATGAGATTTGGCCCAAAATTTGTTAACTTAATAGATACTATATATTCAAAACAAACAACTAACATAATATTGAACAACAATCAACTACCAACACTCGATATAAATAAGGGAGTTCGACAAGGTTGCCCTATATCACCATTGTTATTTATCATGATTCTTGAAACTCTATTAATTAAAATAAGAGCGGATCCCAAAATAAAAGGTTTAACTGTAGGAGATGAAACTTATAAAGTCCAAGCCTTTGCAGATGACTTAACGTTCATAATTGAAGAACCGATAACAACAGTTCCTACTTTACTGCAAGCTATTGAACAATATGGAAAGGTAGCAGGTTTAAAGATAAACAAAAGTAAAACATATTTTTTGACTAAAAATATGAACAAAACACAAGAAATTAAATTAGAAAGCATCTCTGGAATAAAGACTGTAAAAAAAGCAAAATACTTAGGAATAAATTTAACAGCCAAAACAATAACATTAAAAAATGATAATTATACAAAATTACTAACAGAAATTAAAAAAGATTTAGCAATGTGGAATAATCTGAAAATATCATTGTTAGGAAGAATTGCAACAATTAAGATGAATATTCTACCTAAGGTTCTATTTCTCTTCCAGGTAATTCCAATAAATCCAGGGGGGATTTTTTTAAAAACTTTAACAAACCTAGTTAAAAAATTCATATGGCAAGGGAAAAAAGCAAGGATAAAAATGAACTGCTTAGAAGATATAAAAGAAAGAGGAGGATTTGGCCTTCCAAATTGGAAATTATACTATCAGGCTGCCGCATTAACATGGCTTAGAGAGTGGATAACTCTAGAGAACAAAAGAATACTAAACTTAGAAGGACACAATCTTATGCTTGGATGGCACGCCTTTGTATGGTACGATAAGGAAAAAAATCATTCATATTTTAAAAGACATACATTAAGGAAGTATCTACTAGAAGTCTGGAAAGACATAAAGAAAAATCACTTTTTAAATATCCCAGAATGGCTAGCTCCCCTAGAAGCAATAACGCATCCAAAGTCCATAAAAGACAAGAAAATAACTTATAGATATAAAGAATTATTAAATGACCAGATGAAGCTAAAATCTAGGATTAAATTACAAGAAGAAGGGATAATAATAGACTGGTGGCACTATGCTCAGATTCGATCTAGATACCAGAAGGATAAAACTCTTTATATTTTTAACAAAAGTAAGAATCTTTTAAGCAATCTAATTACTACCAATCCAACAAAAATGATAGGGAAAATATATAAATTTCTCATCGCTCATAAAAATATAGAGTTGACTTTAAAAGATACTATGATAAGATGGTGTAGAAATATTGGCAAGGAAATAGACATAGATACATGGGAGAAAGTTTGGATTAATAATTGGTAAATGACCAAATCAGTTTCACTAAAAGAAAATCAAATCAAAATGTTCTACAGATGGCATCTCCCACCAAATAGGATTGCAAAAATGTTTCCCAAAACATCCCCATTATGCTGGAAATGTAAGAAGGATATAGGAACCTATTACCATCAATGGTGGACATGTGGTAAAGCTAAAATATATTGGAAGATGATTGAGAAAATATTAAAAGAAATAATAAAGCAAGATATAGATAATACCCCGGAATTTTACTTATTAGGAGTTACCAATCAGACCTATAAGAAAGAAATTCTTTACTTAATTATACACATATTAACTGCGGCTAGAATAATATATGCGCAAAACTGGAAAGGGGAGGAAATCCCCAAAGAAGAAGAAGTTATAGCTAAAATACTAGATTGCGCTGAAATGGACATGATGACAAGAAGATTAAATGATCAAGAAGATACTAAATTTTATGAAACATGGAACAATGTTTATAAATGGATAGAAAAGAAAAAATAAAATATACACACTTATTTCTAGTTAAGTTTTTGTATTTGTTTTTACCTAGGTGATAACAATATTAATACTAGTTTAAATGCTTTTTTTTTCTTTTTTGATGATTATGACATAGTAGTTTACGTATAAATATAAGTATAAGCAACATATTAAGAACTTTGGTCTATATATGTATAATAGTTGAAATTAGTTTAAATGTTTTGCTTGATGAATATGGTATTTTACTATAGTAATTAAGATTACATTAAAGCCATCTTTTTTTATGATTATGTTATACTAATCTTACCTAATATTCATATTGTATTCAAGATTTATAAAACTTTAACTCAAATTTACTAAATTTTTTAACATTTAACATATATTTAATTATGTATTCTTTTTCTGTACTTGAATGTACACTTTCAAAAGAAGCGGGGGAAATACACCCCCATTTTATGTTTAGTGTTTGTATGTGTGTCTGTCTATTTTATGAAAATTAATAAAAAAATTGGGGAAAAAAAAAGAACTATACAAAGATCTTCCTAAAGAAATGGAAAAGGCCCTGTTAGAAACGTTAAATGAGGCTCTAGACAGAGGTAAAATCCCAACTTCATGGACAGAAGCAAATTTAGCGTTAATTCCAAAAAAAGATACAGATCATACAGATATATCTAATTATCGCCCGATTTCTCTCTTAAATGCCGATTATACAATCTTCACCTTCATCTTAGCGAATAGAATCAAAGGATTTCTAAATTATTTTATACATTCGGATCAAAATGGCTTTCTTCCCGGGAGACAGCTAAAGAACAATATTAGAATTGTGTTACACACGCTGGAGTACTATGAAGCCCATAACGAAAAACAAGTGGCGTTAATATTTCTTGATGCCCAGAAGGCTTTCGACAACGTGTCTTGGAAATTCATGATTAAACAGCTTGAATATATGGAATTTGGCCCCAAATTTATAAATGCAATAAAAGCTATTTACTCTGTCCAATCAGCTTATATTATTCTTAACGGAGACACATCGACAAAAATCTCTCTTTACAAAGGTACAAGACAAGGATGTCCACTGTCTCCTTTATTATTTATATTAACCCTTGAAGTATTAACGAGAATCATTAGAGACAAGGAAGATATAAGGGGATTAAATTGTAAGAAAGAAACCTATAAGCTTCAAGCCTTCGCGGATGACCTGGTATTTATCTTAGAAGATCCTTTAGACTCAGGTCCCAAATTATTAGAAGTTCTGGAAGATTACGGTACAGTGGCAGACCTCAAAATAAACAAAACTAAAACCCAAATCCTAACCAAAAATATGCGACAATCACAGAAAGATATCTTAACAGCTAAATTGGATATTCAAATAGTCACAAAAATTAAATACCTTGGCATTAATTTGACAAACAGAGTGTCCAGCTTAAAATCAAACAATTATGATATTTTAATAGACTAAATACAAGCTGACTTGTCAAAATGGAGGAATTTACAACTCTCCCTACTTGGGAGGATTGCAGCCATAAAATTAAATACTTTGCCCAAAATTTTGTTTCTATTTCAAACAATCCCTATACAATTAAAACAGGAATTTTTCAATAATTTGACTAAATTAACTAACAATTTCATCTGGCAAAACAAACGTCCCTGAATTCGATTAAAATACAGTGGAACCCCGACATAAGAGCTGCTCTACTTAAGAGCAACTCGAGATAAGAGCTGGGAGGGGAGAGATATTTTTGTTCTACTTACAAGCCCAAATTCGAGATACAAGCGCCAAGGAGCTGTCTCCTGAAGCCGAACGCTAACTTCCGCGTTCGGCTTCAGGAGACAGCTGCGAAGCGGCGCGCGTGTTTTAAAAGGTTGCAGCCGGCCTGGGGGGCTCGGGGGGTGCTTACAGCCAGCCTGGGGGGCTTGCCAGCACCCCCCCGAGCCCCCCAGGCCGGCTGCAACCTTTTAAAACACGCGCGCGGCTTCGCAGCTGTCTCCTGAAGCTGAACGCGGAAGTTAGCTCTTTTTCTTTCTCTCTTTTACCTTCCCTTCCTCTATTTCTTCTTTTCTTTCTCCTTCCCACCTTCTTCCCTCCCTCCCTCCCTTCACTCATTCCTCTCTTACTCTCCCCTTTCATAAGTTTCCTTGCTTCCTTCCTCTGTTCCTGTCCCTTCCCTCTTTCCTTCCTTCCTTCCCACCCTCCGTCCATTCATTTATCCCATTCCTCTCTTGATCGCTTAAAGCCGGTCCCTGGTGCAAAAAGGGTTGGGGACCTCTGTCCTACAGGATTGGGTGGCAGAGAAGTTGAACATATGTAAATTTAAAAGTTTAAGAAAGTTTACAAGTTAAGTGAAAGAAACTTCATTATTCATTTATATGTACATGTACATTTCTTCATTAAAAACTTGTCTTTCTGCATAATTTAGACTAACTTTGTGAGTTTTTTGAGGGCTGGAACCAATTAAAATTATTTACATTAATTCCTATGGGGAAAAGTCGTTCGAGATAAGAGCTGCTCGACTTAAGAGCCCAGGTCAGGAACGAATTAAACTCGTATCTCGAGGTTCCACTGTATTTACAAGGAAAGAAAGAAGAAGGAGGACTGGCTCTCCCAATCTGGAAGGATTACTACATTGCTGCATCTCTAGCATGGACGAGAGACTGGATGAGCCTAACAAATGCTAGACTTCTTAACTTAGAAGGCCACGATCTCCACTTAGGGTGGCACTATTATCTCTGGGACGAAAAGCTGACAACCCATAAATACTTCTCCAACCACTTGATTAGGAAATCACTTATCTACACTTGGAAAAAAATCAAAACTAAACTCTATAAAGGAATTCCCATCTGGTACGCCCCATTAGAAGCCTACGTACATCCTAATTTACACAAAAGAAACAATATAATAAGATATAAAGACATTCTAAATCCAAACGGGGCAATTAAAACAAGGCTAGAACTAGAAAATCTTGGCCAAAAAGTGGAATGGTGGGAATACCTTCAGATTCAAAGTAAATTTAACAAAGACAAAAAAAAATCCGGGATAAGCAAAAATGCCCTGTTAGATAAGCTATGTACAGGCCCTCAAGATCAGCTAATCAAAATTTTTTACTGCTACTTAAATTACAATGAATTGGACAACTTTAACACAAAAATTAACATCAAGAAATGGAATCTGGACCTTAAAAATAAGATTAAAGAGGAGGAATGGCAATTACTTTGGACTAGGAACTATAAATTGACTATTGCCACTTCCTATAAAGAAAACTTGGTCAAAATGTTTTACCGATGGCATATTACCCCAATTAAGCTAACCAAATTAAATAACAAACTTTCACCAAATTGTTGGAAATGTCAACAAGAATTGGGCACCTATTTCCACCTATGGTGGCAATGTACTAAAGCTAAATTATATTGGAATAAGATTGGAACTTGGATCGATGAAATACTAAATATATCACTAGACAAAACTCCTGAATGTTTTTTATTAGGTATAATCAGACAAAAGCTACCGAAACCCCAAGTTCACTTAATCATTCACTTAACAACGGCAGCAAGACTAACCTATGCGCAGTGGTGGAAAAACGATGAGCTACCCCCAAATGAAGTAATAATTTAAAAAATAATATACTGCGCAGAAATGTCGAAACTGACCATACTAGTTAGAAATGAATCGATAGCTACGTTCAATAATTGTTGGGACCCTTTTTATAATTGGCTAGGAAGCAAAAGCGAGAACAACAGGCTTCAAGATTGAAATGTCAGATAAACCTTGAACTCTTACAAATCTGGTATAAAGTAACCTATTATCTTATACAATAACATGAGATTTTATATATATTTGAATATGAATTTTACTATTATTTGTTAACTTCTCTGCAATGTGTTTATTTCAACTCTGGCATCTAACATTTTAGATAAATTAATCGAAACATGGTAATGAGCAAATATAATTGGATCTAATTTTCGTTTTCAATACAACTCCCCTGTATATTCGCCGATACTTTTATTCTTACTACCTATTAGGTTTTTGTGTTTGCTTTGTTTTTTGTTTGTTTTTTGTTTTGTTTTTTGTTTTTTTTCGTATTGTGTGTTTTATGTTCTGTATTGTATTATATGCTGTATTATACGATGTACATGTTTCAATTTTAATAATAAAACTCATTTTAAATGAGTTTTATATTAGCATATTAGCAAGGTCCCTCAGGCAGAGAATGAGGGGATGTTCAAAGGGGAAGTTGTCGTAAATGTCACCAAACCATCAAGTACAGTTAGTAGAAATAAAAAGAGGACACATTTTCTTGTGGGTGATTCGACCGTTAGAGGTGTTGATTTGGGACGGAGTAAGGATGTGGTGAAGGTGCTGAAGTGTCTCCCAGGGGCCACTGCCAGCAGGGACAGGAGGCGGATTACAAACATTGTTAAGACTGTGAGTAAAGGTAATAACGTTGATGTGGTGGTGCATCTTGGCACAAATGATTTGTCCCAGAGAAATGTTAATGTAGTAAAAAGAGATTTTCAATGTCTAAGTGTGGAGCTGGGTAAAATAACTGATTCAGTGACTTTCTCAGAGGTGTTACCGGTTTGTGGCCAAGAGGATAAAACAACGTGTATCAGAGAGTTTAATGTGTGGTTAAGGCAGTGGTGTAAAGCTGAAGGTTTTGGCTATGTAAGTCATGATGTCAGTAGGTGGTCTAATAGGGAGTTGTTTAGGAGGGATGGTTTGCATCCATCATACAGAGGTACCCAGGTGCTCGGTGAGGAATTCAGAACTTTTTTGGACAGGCATTTAAACTAGGTAAAGGGGACAGAGATGTAACTGATGTGGGTGATTTCTGTCCCCGACCAATGAGGATAAAACAGTTTTTGGAAGCTTATGAAAAGGGAGCTGCAAATAATATAGATGTAGTTGTTGATGATAAGGGGCAAACTAATAACGAAAATAATGTTCTTCGGGTAATGTGCACAAATGCTCGAAGCTTGAGCAACAAGCTCTGTGAATTAATGGCCATAATATCTAGAGATAATTTGGACCTGGTTGCCCTAACTGAGACATGGTTTAAGGATTCTAATGAATGGGAAATATACATACCAGGATATACACTGTATAGGAAGGATAGAATAGAGAGAAGGGGAGGTGGAGTAGCCATTTATATTAAAGAAAGTCTAAAAACAACACTAATTCAAAATACGTGTCAAGATCTAGAGACTCTCTGGATTTGCATGCAAAATAAAGACGGTTCTGTCATTAGAATTGGGGTGATCTATAGGCCTCCAGGGCAATCCGAGGAATATGACAACAAGATGGTGGATGAAATTACCCAAATGGCAGTAAAGGGAGATATTGTGGTTATGGGTGATTTCAACATGCCTGATGTTGACTGGAATATCCCCAGTGCCCTTACATGCAAAAGTAAGAATATAGTAGAGGCCTTTACAGGAGCAGCTCTGGCACAGCTGGTTAAGACACCAACTAGAGGGGAGAATATTCTAGATTTAGTTTTTACGAATGGGAATTGGGTTTCAGAGGTCAAGGTGGGAGAAAATTTAGGTTGCAGTGACCATCTATGTTTGTGGTTTGATGTAAAAACTCATTGTGAGCAATCCTATAATGCAACCAAAGTATTGGATTTCAGAAAAACAAATTTTAATGCAATGGGGGAATATTTAGATAATGAATTAAAGGGGAGGGATAAAATGGCAGGAGTGAGCATCCAGTGGACTGTATTAAAAAAGGCCATCTTAAAAGCCACTGGACTGTATGTAAGACAAATAACTAAAGGTAAAAGGAAGAAGAAACCGCTATGGTTTAGCAATGATGTAAGGGCTATAGTCAATGAAAAAAAGGCTGCCTATAGGAGGTATAAAGAGTCTGGAAGTATAGCTGATAGGGAGGTATATAAAATGAGACAGAAGGAGGCGAAACAGATAATATATGCTGCTAAAGCCTCAAAAGAGGAAGAAATTTCCAAATCTGTAAAGAAGGGGGATAAAACCTTCTTCAGATATATTAATGATAAGAAGAAGAAAAACTGCGGCATCACGAAGCTTAGTACTGGGAATAATACATGCATTAATGGGAATAAGGAGATCGCTGACCATTTCAATAGCTACTTCTGTTCAGTTTTCTCAAAAGACACCTTACAAAATAATACTATAGAGGGATATAGCATTGCTTCCAGCTGTAGGGATTCAGCTCCAGTGATCTTAGAAGCCGATGTCTTAGAAGAACTTGAACGATTAAAGATAAATAAGGCAATGGGTCCAGATGGCATCCACCCCAGAGTTCTTAAAGAACTCAGATCTGTCATTGCTACCCCCCTGACTGATTTGTTTAACCAATCCTTGTTAACAGGAGAAGTTCCTGAGGATTGGAGAATGGCCAGTGTTGTGCCTATCCACAAGAAGGGCAGTAGAGAAGAAGCTGGTAACTACAGGCCAGTTAGCTTGACATCAGTTGTAGTTAAAATGATGGAGACTCTACTCAAAAAGAGGATAAATCAGCACCTAAAAAACAATAACTTATTGGACCCAAATCAGCATGGCTTTACTGAAGGCAAATCATGTCAGACTAATCTCATTGATTTCTTTGACTATGTCACAAAGGTGTTGGATGAAGGTGGTGCCGTGGATATTGCCTACCTGGACTTCAGCAAAGCCTTTGATACGGTTCCACATAAAGAGCTGATAGATAAATTAGTGAAGATTGGACTTAATCCCTGGATAGTTCAATGGGTTTGCAGCTGGCTGAAGCGTAGACATCAGAGAGTTATTGTTAATGGCGAGTATTCTGAGCAGAGTCAGGTTACAAGCGGTGTGCCACAAGGGTCTGTTCTGGGTCCTATTCTTTTTAATATGTTTGTGAGTGACATAGGGGAAGGTTTGGTAGGGAAGGTTTGCCTATTTGCCGATGACTCTAAAGTGTGCAATAGGGTTGATATTCCTGGAGGCGTCTGTAATATGGTAAATGATTTAGCTTTACTAGATAAATGGTCTAAGCAATGGAAACTGCAGTTTAATGTTTCCAAATGTAAAATAATGCACTTGGGGAAAAGGAATCCTCAATCTGAGTATTGTAATGGCAGTTCAGTGTTGGCAAATACTTCAAAAGAAAAGGATTTAGGGGTAGTGATTTCTGACAGTCTCAAAATGGGTGAACAGTGCAGTCAGGCGGTAGGGAAAGCAAGTAGGATGCTTGGCTGCATAGCTAGAGGTATAACAAGCAGGAAGAGGGAGATTATGATCCCACTATATAGAATGCTGGTGAGACCACATTTGGAATACTGTGTTCAGTTCTGGAGACCTCACCTACAAAAAGATATTGACAAAATTGAACGGGTCCAAAGACGGGCTACAAGAATGGTGGAAGGTCTTAAGCATAAAATGTATCAGGAAAGACTTAATGAACTCAATCTGTATAGTCTGGAGGACAGAAGGAAAAGGGGGGACATGATCGAAACATTTAAATATATTAAAGGGTTAAATAAGGTCCAGGAGGGAAGTGTTTTTAATAGGAAAGTGAACACAAGAACAAGGGGACACAATCTGAAGTTAGTTGGGGGAAAGATCAAAAGCAACATGAGAAAATATTATTTTACTGAAAGAGTAATAGATCCTTGGAACAAACTTCCAGCAGACGTGGTAGATAAATCCACAGTAACTGAATTTAAACATGCCTGGGATAAACATATATCCATCCTAAGATAAAATACAGAAAATAGTATAAGGGCAGACTAGATGGACCAGGAGGTCTTTTTCTGCCGTCAGACTTCTATGTTTCTATGTTTCTATGTTTCTTTAAAAAATTTTTTAAAAAAAACCCTTCTCTCCTTGCGAAATTTGAAAGTGTAGCCGATGGATCTGGGGCGAATCGAAATCACAAACAGACGGGGCGGAAATTCGTTCTAAAAGCTCTCAAATAATTTCCGCCAAGTCACCGTCGCCATCTTTGCCAAGAGGTTGTAACACTCACAAATCGAAGTCGCCGCCTCACGTTGTGCTTCAGACTCAAAAGGAGTCGGGATGGCTCTTTCGCAAGGAGTAATCCAACACGTATACCACAGATCCAAAAAACCGTCCTCAATCCTTCTGCAGCAAGCAATCACACCCCCAAAGGTATTTGTCGTTACCGCGGCTTCCAAGATAAAGCAGAGCGCAGCGCTTCCGGATCAGCGAAAAAAAGACCTTGGGCTCTACGGGTCCGCGGTCCGCGGTCGCCCGATAGGGCAATCAATCAACACAAAAGGCCAGATGTAACCCGGAGAACCGGGGAACACACAGCGACAGCACTGCACCACAACCGGAAGTCCATTTCTTGTAATTCTTAATGGACTTCTGTTGTTGAGTAGGACTGAATGACAAAGCATTAAGAATTGGTAAGTAAGAAATGAGGTGAGATGTGGCAAGAAGAATAAGAGAAAATGCTAAGTTATCAAAATTGTCTTGATGAAGGGCCAGTCAGTTCTTTATGACTTCCTAGAAACATAGAGCATTGACAGCAGAAAAAGACCTCATGGTCCTTCTCGTCTGCCCTTATACTATTTCCTGTATTTTATCTAAGGATGGATATATGTTTATCCCAGGCATGTTTAAATTCAGTTACTGTGGATTTACCAACCACATCTGCTGGAAGTTTGTTCCAAGCATCTACTACTCTTTCAGTCAAATAATATTATCTCAAGTTGCTTCTGATCTTTCCCCCAACTAACCTCAGATTGTGTCCCCTTGTTCTTATGTTCACTTTCCTATTAAAAACACTTCCCTCCTGAACCTTATTTAACCCTTTGACATATTTAAATGTTCCGATCCTGTCCCCCCGTTTCCTTCTGTCCTCCAGACTATACAGATTGAGTCCATGAACTCTTTCCTGATAAGTTGTATGCTTAAGACCTTCCACCATTTTTGTAGCCTGTCTTTGGACCCGTTCAATTTTGTCAATATCTTTTTGTAGGTGAGGTCTCCAGAACTGAACACAGTACTCCAAATGTGGTCTCACCAGCATTCTATATAGCGGGATCATAATCTCCCTCTTCCTGCTTGTTATACCTCTAGCTATGCAGCCAAGCATTCTACTTGCTTTTCCTACCACCCGACCGCACTGCTCACCCATTTTGAGACTGTCAGAAATCACTACCCCTAAATCTTTCTCTTCTGAAGTTTTTGCTAGCACAGAACTGCCAATGCAATACTCAGATTGAGGATTCCTTTTGCCCAAGTGCATTATTTTACATTTGGAAACATTAAACTGCAGTTTCCATTGCTTTGACCATTTATCTAGTAAAGCTAAATCATTTGCCATATTACATGTGCCTCCAGGAATATCAACCCGATTGCACACTTTAGAACAGGGGTGGGCAACAGCTGGAACCGGTAGCAGCAATGAAGATGCGTGCACAGCTCCAGCTGATGAGACTCAAACACTTCCTGGTTTGGTGGTTGCTCGGGACCACCATATTATTTTATAATATTTTTTTAAAAAAAACCTCATCTGAGCATGCACAGGGAGTGATTGAGGAGCCAGCAGCTTACTGATCTGCTGGCTGGGCAATCACTCCGCCCACCTGGGTTTGCCAGCACCAGCAGCTTGCCTTAATTGCTATGGCCTTTGGGGCCTGGCCTTGCCCCTTTAAAAAAATATTTCCTGGTTGGAGCTTCTGGAGAAGAAGGAGGCATCACTTTTGAGGACTTCCCTGTGCTGGTAACCTTCAGTACTCTCCTTCCTTCCTTCCTTCCTTCCTTCCTTCCTTCCTTCCTTCCTTCCTTCCTTCCTTCCTTCCTTCCTTCCTTCCTTCCTTCCTTCCTTCCTTGGGCGAGAAGCTTATTTTTATTTACTTTGTTTGGCTGCCAATGCTCGCTAATGGAGGGGGGGGGTGGGGGGGGGAAGATTCAGCGTTTATAGTAAATATTTTCATTTTTTATTTTATTTCCTTTTTTTGGCCAGCCACGTGGCGCTGTTGATGCCGGCTAACGGGGGCGGGGCGGGGGCGATTTGAACCACGAAGGGGGGGTGGGGGTGGAGAAAGAGCAGCAGCGAGCGGGAGAGCCCCGCTTAGAGGAGTCGCCCACCTCCCTTGAAGTCTGTAACTTGTCGCTAGCTGTCTGTGCCCCATGGCAGGCAGGCGAGAAGATGGGGGTGGGTGGGTGGGGCGACTGCTCTTCCTGCGTTTCCCCATTCCCCTTCATGGCCCTCTTCACTCAGGGGGAGAGAGAGAGAGAAAGAGGGGGGGGAGACATAGATACAGAGGGCGCTTTCCCCCTCAGCCCTTTAAATCCCTTCGCGCGGGGCTCCCAAAACTGACAGCTGGCCGCTCTCGGGGATTTGAAGGGCTGAGGAGAAAAGCGCCGTCCGTGCGGGGCTGAAAGCGCCCTCTGTATCTATGTCTCCCCCCCTCTTTCTCCCTCTCTCTCTCTCTCCCTGAGTGAAGAGGGCCGTGAAGGGGACCGCGGGGGAATGGGGCAAATGGAGGAAGAGCAGCTCCCCCCTCCCCAATCTTCTCGTCTGCCTGCCATGGGGCACAGGCAGCTAGCGGCAAGTTACAGACTTCAAGGGAGGTGGGCGACTCTCCCGCTCGCTGCTGCTCTTCCCCCACCCCCCGATTCTTGCACCTCCTCTGCACCAAGGGTGGGGGTGGGGGTGGAGGGAGAGCGAGAGAGTCGCCCACCTCCCTTGGCGTCTGTGCCTCACTCAGAGAGAGAGACGGGGGGGGGGGGAGAGGGGGGAGAGAGAGCGCTTTCAGCCTCCCACGCATGGCGCTTTTCTCCTCGGCCCTTGGCAGCGCTGAGAGCAGCTGGCTGGGGAGTTTGGGGAGCCCCGCCTGGAGGTTTCCTGCCTTCCCTGCGCGAACGGATTCAACCCTGCTGCTCCGCTCCCAGACCCCGAGTATAAAAAGGTTGGTTCTAGCCACTGGAATGGTCTTTTTGAATACTTTTTTCGCTAGTATACTAATTTGAACATTTCTGAACACAATGATATGAAAATTGCAGTGAAAAAAATAATGCTTATTTGTTTATTTTGCATAATAAGTACAGTATAGTAAAGGAGATGGGAACAGCAGGGTCGAATCCGTTGGCGCAGGAAAGGCAGGAAACCTTCAGGGGGCTCCCAAACATGGCCAAAAAATTGATACCAAAGATGGTCAAAAAATTCTGATTTGGCAGGAAAATCTATCTATAAATTGAAAAAAGGTGCACACAGCACCTGGAGGAGGAGGAGGCCCTTTTCTGAGCAAAATAAACAAATAAGCATCATTTTTTTCACTCCATTGTGTTCAGAAATGTTCAAATTAGTATACTAGCAAAAAATGTATTAAAAAAGACCATTCCAGTAGCTAGAACCAACCTTTTTATACTCCGGGTCTAAAAGGACCCGGAGGGTAACATCGGTAACTTTTTTTGCCCAGCAAAAACTAAACACAAACAACCCCCCCCCCCCAAAATCCCAGTACCCTTAGAAAGAACCCCTCAAATGAGACAAAGTCATGGTACTTCAAGTTTCAGAGATGCAGGGAAAATTTTTTACAGGGTCTCAAACTTCATTTCAGGTCCTTTTAGACCTGAGGGCACAGCAAGGGCTTTGGTGAAAAATAAGCACTTTGTAATTTTCCCTATACATTTTTCTTGGCGGCTTATTCTCTAAACACTCCTTCAATGGTACTGGCAAGCTATTTTTCTTGGAAAGGTGAAGCCAAATCTGAGAACATATCATAAGAGTTTATTGGGGACAACAATCGTCAAAAGATTGCATTACTGAAAATTCGACTCTCAGTTTTCAAATCTGGTCGTCTGCAGCTTCAATGGTGCCTGCTTTGGTGTTAATTGGTTTGTTTTTCTCCATTGATGCCAATCACCAGTAACTTTATTTCCAAACACTAGAGATCTAGATATTCAATTACTCAGAATTTACTAATTAATTAGGAAGCAACAGGTCCCTTTCTGTTTCTTGTATACTCCATTTCCAGAGTATGCAGACTCAGAATTTTAAAAATTGGATATGAGAGTATAGTTGATATGGATTCCAGCTTGTTTAAATTGCTTTATTAAGAAAGGCTAAGCCCGTCTTGATGTCTTCAAGCAACCCAGTTTTCTGAACTGATATATCACATTGATCTTGTCATCTGGAATTGAAACTGTAAATATTCTACTGTATATTTAAAGACCAAAAGGTTAACATTGGAGGTTTAAAATAAAATATGACATTATAGAGCACTATAATTTATTTAGTTGTCCTAAGCTTACTCTAACATTTATTTATTTTATTTATTCATTCAGTTTTTATGCCGCCCTTCTCCCTAGACTCAGGCGGCTTACAACATGTTAGCAATAGCACTTTTTAACAGAGCCTCCAGCCTATTGCCCCCACAATCCGGATTAAGAAAGGCTCAGCCCCCCTTTGATGTCTTCAAGCATATTGACAGAACTTTCAAGTAATACTTAAGATTAAAAAGTGACTGTCTTTATGTTCTGTCTGGGTCCCCCCAGACGCCAACACCAACCAAAAAGAGTAGCCAGACACACTGGTAAAAAGCAAAGGCAGTTTATATATTTCAAAGCAAACACAGGTAACAAAAACTGTTCTTACAGACAGGTTTCACGAAGGCCAGGCAATAAAACAGGATTCTTGCTGGCAAAAACAACGCTGGAGATAATAAAACCCACGCCTCCCCCAAGTCTTCCAGACTTCTAGGCCACAAGCCAAGATCAGAGACGCCGAGAATCGAAGCAAGGTCACAGGACTCCCGGTTGATAACTCTCCACAAGACTGTAAGGGCGGGCCTGCCTTTCAACCCTGCTGAGGAGAACCACACCCAAACCCAGCTGTTGCCAATTCAGGGATGGAAATACCTTTCTAATTGGCCCCGTCTTTGAGCTGCACGTTGCTGCCTCATGTCTATTATAGCCTGTGCGTCTTCATCCAAGAAATCCAGGCTACTAGCTGGGGAGAGCCCCCCCCCCGGGGTCTCAGGCTGCTCTCCCTCCTCCTCTTCCTGACGTTCCTCTCCCCCGTTGCCTGGTCCTCCCCCTCCTGTTCACTGTCCTCCTCCTCTGGGCATGGATCCGGCAGAGCTCCAGCCGGCCCCTGAGGAGCCTCAGGCGGAATCACAACACCATCCCCCCTCGGAAGGCCTCTCCCCACCTGCCAGCGGAGAGGACGTGGTTTATAGAGCCACTCTCACCCAGTCTCCTGACCTTTAAGCCACCTCTGTCACATGATTGTCAAGCCACTCTCACCTGGTCACCTGACTGGCAAGCCACTCCTACCCAGTCACATGACCATCAAGCCACACCCACAAAATAAGTCACGTTCACAGTGTGGTAGTAAAAATTTTGGTAGCCCATCACTGCTCTAGAGTCATGGGCAAATAGGCAAACCTTCCCTACCAAACCTTCCCCTATGTCACTCACAAACATATTAAAAAGAATAGGACCCAGAACAGACCCTTGTGGCACACCGCTTGTAACCTGACTCTGCTCAGAATACTCGCCATTAACAATAACTCTCTGATGTCTACGCTTCAGCCAGCTGCAAATCCACTGAACTATCCAGGGATTAAGTCCAATCTTCACCGACTTTCCCTTTTGTGTGTGTGTTTATTGAAAACATTCTCTGCACATTTTATTTTTTACTTATACGTTTCACTTTGTGTTAATTTTTAAAATCTATTTTTAATCTTCATGTTGTGCCAGTGCAGAAGTTGGTGATGAAGCCACACTATCCATGGAAGGCCTGATGTTGAAGGGAACCTGGCAGGGGTGATTTTCATGAGGGCACAGATGCAGCCACAAAAGGCATCCATTCCTTCAGGGGTCCAGGGTGCCCACCCCCCTGGTTTTGGTTCTCAGTCTTTCGACTGCTGTCTGGCTAATTCGTCCCCTTGAGCAACCCGTATGGATCTGGGCATCTACCTCCCCCAACCCCCTTGACTTTGGCTTTGAGGAGGAGGAAAGGGCGGGCAGCTTCACCCACCATCGGGTCGTCTGCCCCACTGCCCCTCCCCCTTGTGCTATCTCGGTTGGGATCCGTCACTTTCACTCTCGGCGGTTTTAGCTCCGTTGCCTGCAAAGCCCAGCGTCCCGGCTCCTCGGGCTTCTTTCCGGGCGCTGGGTGCGTCTTCGCTCTTGGTCTCCTTGGTCTCCTTCCAAGTTCCAATTTATTAACAGAGCCACGAACTGTAGCCATCCCCCCGATAACGACTTTCCCTACAGTCCTCCACCCAGGTTGCGGTTCAGCCCTCGCCCCGACACCCGCAGGTTCATCACGTGGACCCTCTGGTTCCCTCAACGTCCACGCACCTCTCCCGCACTTCTGCTGGTGTTGAACAAAGGATGATCTTGAATCTTCAGGAAGGATTTTTTTGGGCCTAGTATCTTCCCCTTCATGCAACCCACCCACCCCAATTCCCACAGTACTACTTTACTTGTGGCAGGCCAAAGTCTCTAACACAAACGATGGTCCAGGGTCAAGCATTTTTAATTATTATAGATACGTATTTTAATGTCAATGACAAACAACAGGGTACTATGGAGAAACTTTGCCATCCACTGACCACCAGATGTCCTGGTATGTGACCACGGGGCACAGTTTGCAGCAAAGCAATTCAAATCATTTTTAGCAGAATTTGGAGTCCAGCATACCCTGGTTGTGCCTTTTCATCTGGCCAGTAATGGTGAGGGTCCACTAAAGAAGCATTAGCTCGGAGGGTCCTGGGGACTGGCGAACAAAGACAGACCAGTCCATGCTAGCACAACACCAGTCCATGCTAGCACAACCACAAGCTGGAGTCCGGCAGAACTATTAATGAGTCGCAAACTAAGATCACAACTGGACAGGCTAAACCCAAACTACAAGGCTGAGGCAACCCCCAGGTTACCCAGTCAGTCTCAGGCATTTTAACACCCTGAGTTTCAGAATTCAAGTTTCAGAATTCTCTGCCAGGCCTGTGGTTTTTCAGTCTGGCCAGCTTCACCAGGAAAGTGATGACTGCACTGTTGATTGACAATGCCCTAGTAAACTCTGCTTGGAAATGATCCACAAGTCCTTTTTCCACCAGCGCAAAGCTGATTCCAATAAACAAGATCTGAATCCCCGGTCGGAGTCCTGCCTCTTTATTTATTTATTTATTTATTCATAGAGTTGAAAGGGACCGTTAGGTCATGGAGTCCAACCCCCCGCCTGAGCAGGAAACCCTACAGCACCCCAGCCAAATGGAAGTCCAGTCTCCTCTTGAAGGTGTCCAGAGTTGGGGAGTTCACCACCTCCCCTGGCAGGCAGTTCCATTGGTTGATCGCTCTGACCGTCAGGAAGTTCTTCCTTATCTCCAGGTTGAATCTCTCCTTGGTCAGCTTCCAACCATTGTTCCTCGTCTGGTCCTCTGGTGCTCTGGAAAACAGCGTGACCCCCTCCTCACCGTGGCAACCCCTCAAGTGTCTGTAAACTGCTATCATGTCCCCTCTAGACCTTCTTTTCTCTAGGCTGTCCATGCCCAGTTCTCTCAATCTCTCTTCGTAAGTCTTGGTTTCGAGTCCCCTAATCATTTTGGTTGCTCTTTTTTGCACCTTCTCCAGAGTTTCGATGTCTTTTTTGTAGTGAGGTGACCAGAATTGGATGCAGTACTCCAGGTGAGGTCTGACCAGGGCATAGTAGAGTGGTATTAGTACTTCCCTGGTCTTGGAGCGTATTCCTCTGTTGATGCAGCTTAGGATTGAGTTGGCTTTTTTGGCTGCTGCTGCACATTGCTGACTCATGTTTAGTTGATTGTCCACCAAGACTCAAAGATCTCTTTCGCAGTCACTACTGCTGAGTGGGGTATCTCCCAGGCTGTATGTATGTCTAGGGTCCTTTTTGCCGAGGTGGAGGACTCTGCATTTGTCGGTGTTGAACCTCATTTTGTTGGTATGGGCCCACTGTGATAGTAGTCTGTCTAGGTCTTCTTGTACTCTGAGCCTGTCCTCAAGGGTGTTGGCTACCCCCGCCAGCTTGGTGTCATCTGCAAATTTTATTAGTTCCCCTTTTATTCCCTCGTCCAGGTCGTTGATGAAGATGTTAAAGAGTACAGGACCCAGGACAGAGCCCTGTGGTACTCCGCTGTCTACTTTTTTCCATGTGGATTTGGTGCCGTTGAGGACAACTCGTTGGGTGCGGTTGGTCAGCCAACTGTTTATCCATCTACATGTGTAGTAATCTACTCCATTTTTTTCTAGTTTGTGGATTAGGAGATTGTGGTCGACTTTATCGAAAGCCTTACTGAAGTCCAAGTATATGAGGTCCACTGAGTTGCGTTGGTCAACTGACTTGGTTATGGTGTTGAAAAATGATATGAGATTGGTTTGGCATGATTTGTTTCTGATGAATCCGTGCTGGCTATTGGATATGATCTTGTCTGTTTCTAGGAAGTGGGTAAGTTGTTTATTGATTATTTTCTCCAGTATTTTTCCAGGTATAGAGGTCAGACTGATTGGTCTGTAGTTACCTGGGTCGGTCTTTTTGCCTTTTTTGTGGATGGGGACTACGTCAGCTCACTTCCAGTCTTCCGGTAGGTCTCCAGTGATCCAGGATATTTGGTAGATGAGGAGGAGTGGTTCCGCTATGGTGTCTGCCAATTCTTTTAGGACTTTGGGGTGAAGTCCGTCTGGCCCTGGTGATTTGTATTCGTTGAGTTCCCTCAGGCAGTCCCTCACTGTGCTTTTGTCTATGTTGAGTTCGGTTCTGGGGCAGTTTGTTGCAGTTAAATTGCAGATTGGTTGGAGGGAGGTTCCCTTTTGTGTGAAGACTGATGCAAAGTAGGCGTTGAGTAGCTGTGCTTGGTCATTGCTGTCTGTGATTTCTCTACCCTCTTCGTTTTTTAGTGTGATGATTGTTTCTTTGATTTTCTTCTTATTGTTGATGTGTTGGAAGAATCTTTTTTTGTTGTCTTTGACTTCCGCTGCAAGGTGTTGTTCATATTGTGCCTTTGCTGTTTTTATTTTTTGTTTGCAGGAACTGGCTGTTTGCTGATATTCCGCTTTGGTTATGAGTCCTTCTTTCCATTGTTTGTACTTAGCTTTTTTTCCTTTTATGTCATCTGCGAGGGTTTTGTTTAGCCATGCAGGTTTAGTTTTGGTTTTCCTGTTTTTCCTTTTCATGGGGATTGCGCTGTTTTGGGCGTCTATGATGCTGTTTTTTAGGATCACCCAGGCTTCCTGAGTGGTTTTTCCTTCTAAGAGTTCGTTCCAGGGGCATTGTTCAAGGTTCGCTCTGAGCTTGTAAAAGTCCGCTTTTCTGAAGTCTGGGACTGTAGTGGTGTTGGGTATAGTAGCTAGTGATTGCACTATGTTGAATTTGAGGATCACGTGGTCGCTCTCTCCCAGTTTCCCTTCTTCTTCTGTTCCCTCTATTGTTTCTTCCCTGTTTGTTAGTATTAGGTCTAATATAGCATTCCCTCTGGTTCCTGTTTCAACTTTTTGGGTTAGAAAGTTGTCAGCTAGACTGGAAAGAAATTTGGCAGACTTTCCGCTTGGTGCTGAGTTAGTTTTCCAGTTGATGTCTGGGTAGTTGAAGTCCCCCATTATTGTCGTGCTGTGTTTGTTGCATATGTGTGTTAGTTGGCATGTGAAGAGGTCGTCCATTGTGTCTGTTTGATTGGGTGGTCTGTAGTATACTCCAATTGTGGTGTTGCTCTTTTTTTCTTTTATGTTGACCCATATGATTTCTAGGGGGTTATCATCTTTGGTTGGATGTAGTTCTGTGGCAGTGTAGTGGTCTTTGATGTATAGTGCAACACCTCCTCCTTTCTTGTTTGACCTGTTCTTCTTGAAGAGGTTGTAACCCATTATCTGTGTGTTCCAGGCGTGTGTTTCGTCCCACCAGGTTTCTGTGATTCCAATTAGATCGTATTGGCCCTCGTGTATTAATAATTCCAGTTCATCCTGTTTGTTTCCCAAGCTTTGTGCGTTTGTGTACAGGCATTTTAGATGTTTGTGTTTGTTTGCAGGTAGAAATTTTTTATTCTCAGGTTTGTTTGTAGGCTTGTCCCGTTCCCCTTCCTTGTTTTGTTCAGTGTTTTGTCGTATAGTTTGGTCACCCTCCCCTCTCAGAGCTAGTTTAAAGCCCTCCTGATGAGTTGGGCTAGTCGGTTGCCTAGGAGGTTCTTCCCCGCTCTAGTGAGGTGTAGCCCGTCGCTTGCTAGAAGCCCTTCTTGGAGATAGTGCAGGCCATGGTCGAGGAAGCCAAAGTTCTTATGGCGACACCATCCTTTAAGCCAGTGATTTATCTGCAGGATTTTGCGTTCTCTGGCGGGGTGTCGTCCTCTAGTGGGGAGGATGGAAGAAAAAACAACCTGAGCACCTGTTTTTCTGATTGTGTTGCCCAAGTGGTCATAGTCTTTCATAATTTGGTTCATGTCTTTCCCTGTGTCGTTGGTTCCCGCATGAATCACCAATAGTGGGTAGTAGTCCGTGGGTTTGAGTATTTTGGTGAGGTTTTCTGTTATGTCAGAGATTTTAGCTCCAGGGAGGCAGCACACCTCTCTAGATTGGTTGTCTGGTCTGCAGATGGGAGGCTCAGTTCCCCTGAGGATTGAGTCTCCAATTACCAGTACTCTCCTTTTCTTTTTGGCTGGCTTGGGGTGAGGGAGGTTAGCTTCTGTTGTTGAGGCTTTTGGTGGAGTAGTGTTGTGCTTGGTTCTTGGTGGTTCTTTGTCAGATGTTTGCAGGTTTTCTTGTTCCGAGAGTACTGAATATTTGTTGCTTGTAGGCAGTGGGGTTGGGAGGAGGAGGGTTGGAGTTGGTGGAGGCTTGTTTTTTCGTCTTAGGGTGATATGTGTCCAGCTATTTACTGCTTCTGGGGCGTGGATTCGGCTTAGCTCCTCTGGGGTGTTGGTTTTGTTGGGAGTCTGATGGATTTTTCTCATTGTGATGTTGGTGCTTCAGGGTTGTTAGTGTTGTGTTTGTTTAAAAATATTCACAGAAATTCGGTGATTGGTTAAGACGCGGCTATTCGGAAAATAGCCGCGAAAGTTAAATTGTTGTCAGTTGAAGAAAGCCCGCCATTTTTAAGCGTATAAATAGGGCAACGGACTAGCCATTGCATTCATTCGGATGACTACCGTTCCACTGCTTGTATCTTATATCGTTATGAATAAACCAGTTCTGATTTAAGCTACCGGAGTCCTGACTTTTCAGTGGCGACGAGGAGGTCGAACTCCCGCGAACGCAGCCATGAACTCGGCCATGGCTCCACCGCCGCCAGTATTCAACTCCGAGACAGAAGCCTGGACCTCTTACATGTCCAAATTCACATTTTTCCTCAAAGCCAGCAATCTACATGACGCCGATGATGAGAGGAAGAAAGCCATATTCCTCGCCTATTGCGGCACAGAAGTCTACAGCTTGGCCTCTACCCTCGTTGACCCAGACACTCTGGAAACCATTGCCTGGTCAGCCTTACAAGCAAAACTCGCCGCGCATTACCAGCCGACAACTCCTGTCCGTGTATACCGCCACCAATTCGCACAAATGCGGCAAGCAGACGGAGAATCTACCAACGACTTCATTACTCGCCTGCGCGCACTCCTTCCAAAATGCAAATACAAGGATCTGGAGGAACAGTTGATTGACCGCCTTATTTTCGGACTCACTAATATCACGCTACAGAAGAAATACTTAGTAGATGAGGCTGCCTCCCTCCAAGACATTCTCAAGGCAGCAAAAGCCTCCGAGGTATCCGAAACATCTGTTGCCGAGATTAAACGCGCAACCCCAACCGTTCATCACATCCTCGATGAATCCACTTGGCTCGCCTGCCCTCCAGATGAGAAACACTCGGAATCCACTACTCCAGACGACACCTGCCTCCAAATCCGAAGAGCCCCCGACCACGACGCCAGAGAGACACCCCGTTCAGACAGATGCGCCGGCTGCAACGGGAATCACCCACGTTTTCGCTGCCACTTCAAGGACGCCTATTGTCGCCGTTGCCAGCGCCGCGGCCACATCGCTGAAGTCTGCCGCGCCGCCAACCCAACTCCAGCAAACCCACAAAACCAGCGACCCTACTTTCCACCAAGGAATCGACGACCGCCGTTTTCACGCAACGTTTCCCGCCCGGCTGACAACTCTAACTCTTCGAACCAATGAGGTAACTGCCATTCTTCTGTAAACTTCAATTTCCCCACTGCGGAAAACAAACTATTTGTTTCTCTTTTCCTCAACGGCCGCCCCTGCGAAATGGAATTGGACACTGGCTCCAGACATTCCATAATGCCTTGGGAAAAACTTAAATTATATTTACCTCATGTAAAAGTGACTGACTTAGAACCGTGGGAACCGGGCTTGAGTGATTTTCAGGGACATAAGATTCCAGTAGTAGGATGTTTAAATGTGCCTATTGCGTTTAAGAAATTTCAGGGGTTTTTACCGCTCATAGTGGTTGACGGTCCTAAACACACACTATTGGGACTTAGATGGTTGCAACCCCTAGGCATTGAAATCTCAGGGGTTAACAATGTTTGTGACTCTTTTGACCCAACTGATTTAGTGAAAGAGTTTTCCGAAGTTTTTTCTAGTACACTGGGTAAATATACAGGCAGCCCCATTTCATTTAATCTGGACCCAAACATTTCTCCCATCCGTCTCAAGCCCCGTAGAATTCCCATCCCGCTTTTGCCTAAAGTGGATGAACAATTAGATAAATTAATAGCTCAGGGCATATTGATTCCCACTGATCATGCTAAATGGGAAACTCCAATCGTAACCCCTGTTAAACCGGATGGATCTATTAGAATTTGCGCAGATTATAAAGCAACAATAAATAAAGCCTTACAGCATAATGCCTACCCAATCCAAGTTGTGCAACAGCTCCTGCACACATTAGGAAATGGGTCCATTTTCGCGAAATTGGACCTGGCCCAGGCATATCAGCAGCTCCCCGTTGATCAAGACACATCTGAAGCCCAGACCATTGTAACGCACAGAGGTGCCTTTAAATGCACCCGACTCCAGTTTGGAGTCTCCACCGCCCCTGGCATTTTTCAGGGTCTCATGGAACGAATTTTAAATAATATTCCGGGGGTCGTCCCATATTTCGACGACGTATTAATATCGGCCACATCCAAATCAGAATTGTGGGAGAGAATTAGGCGCGTTTTAACTAAATTTAAAGAAACAGGACTCCATTTAAAAGCGGACAAATGTTCCTGGGCAGTTCCCAAAGTAGAATTTTTAGGCTTCACCATAGACAAATTCGGAATTCACCCGACAAACGACAAAGTTGATGCTATAAGAAATGCCCCCACTCCTTTAAACAAGACAGATTTACAAGCATTCCTGGGACTCCTTAACTTTTATTCCGTCTTTCTTAAACAGAAAGCGACGGTGGCAGAACCGCTCCATAACCTCCTAAAGAAAGACTCTGCCTGGATGTGGGGACCAAAAGAACAAGCCGCTTTCACCGCAGTAAAAAATTTACTTTCATCCAACAGTGTTTTAGTACAATATAATGTAACCATGCCCTTATCCCTGACTTGCGATGCCTCACCGTTCGGCATAGGAGCTGTCCTCAGCCATAACTTCCCAGATGGCACGGAAGCCCCAATAGCCTATTACTCTAAAACCCTTTCTTCAGCTGAAAGAAATTATTCCCAACTCGACAAAGAGGCGTTAGCCCTTGTAGCTGGAGTTAAACGATTTCATTATTATTTATGTGGCCGCTCCTTCACCCTCATTACAGACCATAAACCTCTTTTAGGTATTTTGGCGGGAAACAAACAAACTCCCGCCTTTCTTTCCCCTCGCATGATTAGATGGGCAATTTTCCTAGCCGCCTACAATTATACTTTAATCCACAGGGGGGGAAGGATATTGGAAATGCCGATGCATTAAGCAGGTGCCCCCAAACAGAATTGGTCAGTGATCCTGCCCCTGCGTCAAGTATTTTATTAATAGAAACTAGTAAACAACAGTTATTAACAGCAACAGACATAGCCAATCAGACACAAGTAGACCCAATTTTAAAAAATATTAAACAATGGATATTAAAAGGTTGGCCAAATGAACAGTATTCAAACCAATATCAACCCTTTAAGAACAGACAGCTTGAATTAAATGTGTTAAAAGATTGTATATTATGGGGAGACAGGGTTGTTATTCCCAAATCTTTACAAAAAAAAGCATTGCAGTTATTGCATATAGGTCACCCAGGAATAGTCAAAATGAAAACTATTGCTAGAAGTCATTTATGGTGGCCTGGGTTGGATAAGGACATAGATGCATGGGTTGGTGGTTGTGCACCCTGCCAGAGAACAAGACCCAACCCACCAAAAGCCACACCATCTGAGTGGCCAACACCAAGAGGGCCCTGGTCTAGAATACATATTGACTTTGCGGGACCAATCAGGGGCCAATCCTTTCTACTAGTTGTGGATGCATACTCCAAATGGTTGGAAGTGGAACTCATGGCATCTACAACTACTAGTGCAACCATAAAAGCACTAAGGAAAATGTTTGCCACACATGGCATCCCAGATATTGTGGTTTCTGACAACGGGCCTCAGCTAACAGCCCGTCAAATGGAACTATTTTTTGCGGACCAGGGCATAAAACATGTGCTCACCCCTCCTCACTTTCCCCAAGCGAATGGACAAGCAGAACGAATGGTTAGAACCACAAAAGAAGCATTAAACAAAGCATCATTAGGAGATTGGCAACAACAAATCGACGAATTTCTAACCATTCAGCACATAACACCATCAGCGTCCACAAACAAAAGCCCGGTGGAACTTTTAATGGGCCGGAATCTCCGCTCCAAACTAGACAGAATTCACCCTAATTACCAAAACGACCAAAAATAAATTAAACTACAAAATGAGAGACAGTTTAATATCGGGGATTTAATTTACGCCAAAGACTATGATTCAAATGATAAATGGAAAGAAGGAACTGTATTAGAGAAAACCGGGTTTAAAACATATATTATACTATTAACTGATGGGCGTAGTTGGCATCGGCACATCGATCAACTACGCAAAAGAATTAAATCTAACTCAGACATTTTGCCTACTATAGAAAAACCAATACAGGACTTACCAGAACCACTTCGAGACTCCAGCGAAGGCTGCCTGGTGCCCCTGGCGGCCGGCGGAGATCAAAATGCATCAACGCAACCAGGCCCGTCAGAGACTAGCCTTAGCGGAGCAACGGAGCCGGCTGTCCAGGCAAGCAGCTCCCTGCAAAATGAACTGCGCAGGTCCCAGAGAACTGTAAAGCCACCAATCCGCTTGCAGGACTACGTGACGTGGATTAACACGTAATCATGATCTCATCTAAAGAGGGAGGGGTGTTGTGTTTGTTTAAAAATATTCACAGAAATTCGGTGATTGGTTAAGACGCGGCTATTCGGAAAATAGCCGCGAAAGTTAAATTGTTGTCAGTTGAAGAAAGCCCGCCGTTTTTAAGCGTATAAATAGGGCAACGGACTAGCCGTTGCATTCATTCGGATGACTACCGTTCCACTGCTTGTATCTTATATCGTTATGAATAAACCAGTTCTGATTTAAGCTACCGGAGTCCTGACTTTTCAGTTAGGTTTTTCTCTAGGTTTTCGATTTTTTCCTCAAGTAGCTGGATGAGTTTGCATTTGTTGCAGGTAAAATTTTGGAGGTTTGAGGGGAGGAGTGAGTACATGGAGCACAAACTGCAGCACACCATGGATTCAGTTCCGTCTTCATCTATGCTTGTTCGGGGAGTGACTTCTGTGTGCATGGTTGGTGTATCTTCTCTCTCTCTCTCTCTGTTGTTCTTTAGGTGTGTGGTAGGTTGCAGGGTGGGTGCGGGAGAGTGCAGAGGTGACATGTCTGCTCTTGTTGCTGGGTTGGTGATTTCCTCTGCTTCCCTGGTCAGCAAACCCGGTGTTCTTTTGCCTCGCGATGAGCTTTTAGCTTCTTCCCAGCATGCACCAGGAGTATGCAAATATTGACAACAGGTAAATTACCAAAAACTTGGTCAGAAACTTTAATAACCTTAATACATAAGGCTGACACCAAGAAAGAAAAAATTGAAAATTACAGACCTATTTCATTGTTGAACGTAGATTATAAAATCTTTATATCAATATTTGCCAATAGACTTAAAGGTATTATAAACAACATGATACATAGTGATCAAAATGGATTTTTACCAGGAAGACAAATTAAAAATAATTTAATAATAATAGTTAATACTTTGGAATACTATGAACAGCACCCTGAAAAGCAAATGGCACTTGTATTTCTAGATGCCCAAAAAGCATTTGACAACGTGGATTGGAATTTTATGAAAATACAATTAAATAAGATGGAAGTAGGAACAAAGTTTTTTAATATAATAGATGCTATATATTCTGAACAAACTGCTAAAATTATAATAAATAGTGAACAAACAGAAAAAGTAGTTATACAAAGAGGAGTAAGACAAGGTTGTCCAATATCACCATTGTTATTTATTTTAACTTTAGAAGTATTGCTGATAAAAATAAGAGCAGACCAGAAAATAAAAGGATTGAAAATTAGAAAAGAAGTTTATAAAACACAAGCATTTGCAGATGATGTAGTCTTTATTTTAGATGACCCAACAGAATCTATTTTAAATTTAACAAATGTGATTGAAGAATATGGGAAAGTTGCAGGATTGAAAATAAATAAGGAAAAGACACAGATATTAACAAAAAATATGACTGAAATACAGAGAAAATACCTAGGAGACTTATCAAACATGAAGATGACGAAAAAAGTGAAATACTTAGGGATATGGATGACCTCCAAAGCCCTATCTTTAAAAAATGACAATTATTTAAAACTATTAAGTCAGATTAAAAAAGACTTAGAAATATGGAGTAACTTACAATTATCATTTGTTGGAAGAATCTCCACAGTTAAAATGAATATTCTTCCAAAAATATTATTCCTTTTTCAAGTGATTCCAATAAATCCAGGAACGAAATTCTTTGCCGAACTGAATAAGATAATAAGAAAATTTATTTGGCAAGGAAAAAAGTCAAGAATAAAACAAAATTCATTAGAAGACCGTAAGGAGAGAGGTGGCCTGGGTCTTCCAAATTGGAAACTATATTATCATGCCACGGCTTTGACATGGATAAAAGAATGGCTCACACTAGAAAATCAAAGATTGCTTAATTTAGAAGGCCATGACTTGATGGTCGGGTGGCATGCATTTGTATGGTATGACAAGTTAAGAACCCACTCATATTTCAAAAATAATGTTATTAGGAAGGCATTGATAGAAGTGTGGAATGAAATAAAGAAAAATCATTTCTTAGTAATGCCAGAATGGGTTTCACCCCTTGAAGCCATAGTACACCCAAACCTTAAAGGAAAAGGTAAGACTTGGAAATATAGTGACTTGTTAAATAATCAATTAAAATTAAGAACAAAACAAGAGTTATATGAGTTAGGTATAGATTTAGATTGGTGGCATTATATGCAGATTAGTTCCAGATACCAAACAGAGGTAAAGACTTATATCTTTAAAAAAGAAAACAATGTACTGGGCAAATTACTATTCCAAAATCAAACAAAGACAATTGGAAATGTTTATAAATATTTACTAAATCATAGGACGATAGGTTGGATATTGAAAGATAATATGATCAGTTGGTGCAAAAATTTTGGCAAAGAGATTGATATAGATACTTGGGAAAAGATATGGACGTATAATTGGAAAATAACAAAATCAATTTCTTTTAAAGAAAATCAAATTAAGATGTTTTATAGATGGCACCTTCCACCATACAGAATCTCTAAAATGTTTCCTTCGGTATCGCCCATTTGTTGGAAATGTAAAAAAGAAGTCGGCACATACTACCATGCATGGTGGACCTGTCCAGAGACCAAAATATTTTGGAACAAAGTAGAGAATTGGATAAATGAAATAACAAAGGAGAAGATTATAAAATCTCCTGAATTTTTTCTATTGGGTATTTAAAATATAAAGTATAAAAAAGAAATTTACTATTTAATAATACATATATTGACGGCAGCACGAATAACATTTGCGCAGAAATGGAAAGAAAAGACGATACCGAAAGACACTGAGGTGTTTAAAAAAATTATAGAGTGTGCAGAACTAGACATGATGACTAAAAGGTTGAACAATCAAACTGAAACAGAATTTTATAAAATTTGGGATAAAGTATATGATTGGTGGAACGATAAAAATAGTATTAAAAATTAAATATATAAGAATAAATGACTATTTAAAAATCATAAGATAGAATCATATAGTTTATATAGTCTATAGTATAACTA
Source organism: Erythrolamprus reginae (assembly GCF_031021105.1). Lineage (NCBI taxonomy): Eukaryota > Metazoa > Chordata > Lepidosauria > Squamata > Dipsadidae > Erythrolamprus > Erythrolamprus reginae. The sequence goes on along the minus strand of NW_027248548.1, from coordinate 59,164 downwards.
ACCTAGAAGTGTTTATATTATTTTCTTTTTGTATTAGTAATAATTTGTTTATTGCTTTTTGATATATGCATACACATATAAGTATATTATTATTATTTTTTTGTTTAAAAAAATATATACAAAGAAACTTAATTAATAATCTTAATTTAAAAAAAAAAACTATAATTAAATATAATGACAATGTAATCTTCGAGTGTGGCTTTTCTGCTTAGATCTTGTAATAATTAGAGTTTTTTTTATTCTGTATTAGTTAGGCTTCTATGATAAGAGGAGCAACAGTAGCTCCTTAAATGTTCAATGTTGTATGTCTTTGTTCGTTTCATTTTGAAAATAATAAAAAATATTTTTTTTAAAAAAAAAAGGAGTATGCAAATTACCCCCTGAAGCTCAGATTCCTCTTCTTCAACACCCAATGTAACAGATACCGGGAGGGGAGGATGTTTACTAACACACTGTGGGCGTTTGGGTGTTCTGGGGTGGAGCTCCATTTTTGCTACCCCACTGCGTTCCCCACCCCTCCAGGCAGTAGCCCACCCCTGGACGCCCAAGGCTGATCTGGCAGCCATCATTCATCAGCACAAAGGCATGCAAATCTAATAAACTATGCAAATCTAATAAACTATGCAAATCTAATAAACTATGCAAATCTAATAAACTATGCAAATCTAATAAACTAACAAGGGCAGTGTCAGCTTGCCACCGAGACAGGCAGTCAAAGCACTCTCTCCGAGGACAGCTCAGCCCTGGGGCTGGGGGGCTGGGGGGGTAAATGGATAGTCGGCCAGGGAGCAGGCATGGCCTTTCTGGACCAGGCCACGCTTGCAAGGGGCCTATCTCACTCCCTGCCACAGCACAAGGCGGGGAGCGGGAGCCCCCCCACCCCAGAGGCTCACAGCAGCGCAGCTGTCAGTCCGTCCGTCCAAAGGGGAAGCTGGCCAGGAAACGTTGTCTTCACTGGATGCTAATTAGGTGCTAGTTAGTTTTAGAGGCTTTATTGCTGGTATCTTTTGTATTGAATCTTACTGAGTCCTTTGGGATAGAAGTCGAGTAAATGGATGGATGGACGGGTGGGTGGACGGTCAGGAGCACAGAAGCAAGGCAGGGATGGCCAAGATCTGTAGGAGCCGAGACCGGCTCCTTGTGGGAAGCCTCGGGGACAGGGAATCTGGCCGTGGTGCCTTCTGGGTCTTACCGCAGCCCTCTCTGTTTGGCCAAGAGCTTCCTGCCCCAAGGAGGGTCTCTCAGGTTGGGCTGGTTGGCACCCACCTTGGCTGGGGGGGGGCACTCGCTGCCATTGCCAGCAGAGGGAGAAGTTAGAGGAGAAGGCCAGGCCGCCCAGGCAGGGCTGGAGCAAGTGGAGGGAGAAGCCTGGTGGTGACCCTCAGGAGGTTGCCCTGGCCTGCAAGAGACCTGCGGCTGGGGCCTGAGCAGGTGCCCTCTTCACTTGTCCCGTGCAGTGACCGCATGGCCGCCCGGCCTCCTCAGGGCTGCCCTGCCCTGCACCCCCTTCTTCCACGGGGGCTCCCTTGACTGGCCCAGGAGCAGCCTTGTCTCCCTTGGACAGCTTCCTCCGCACACGTCCCTCGGGGGCCCACACTGCCAAGGACTAGCTGGGCACGTGCTAAGAGGCTGCCCCAGGACGGCATGGAGGACACAGCCTTGCTTCCAATTGAGAGGAAGAAACATGGCAAAGTCAGAAATAACACACACGCACGCACGCACGCACTCTGGAGGCTGTGCCGAGTGGTGGCACTGGGCTGGTGCCTGCCCGCTCACTGGCGGTGACTCTGCTGTCTTCTTTTAAGTAGGGGAGGAACAACGGCCGCCTGGACCCGGAGCTGGAACCGGAGCCCCAGCGTCGACAGCGGGCAGCCCAAGGGACGTGGACCGACTGGGGCAGTTGGAGTGCTTGTTCCAGTACCTGCGGGGGTGGCGTCTCCTTCCGGATCCGGAGGTGCATCAGGTGGGCACACCTGCTCAGGGAAAAGGCTCCTCAGAATGACAAGCACGTCAGCCATCAGCCGGAGGGGACTTTGGAGGTCTCAAGCAGGAGACCTCAAGAGACCCTGCTGGGCCAATGGCTGTCCCGGCTCTTCTTCAAAGCCTCCAGGGTTGGAACCGTTCCCCCAACACCTCTGAGCGCGAGCAGTTCCTTCTAGTTCATCCTTCTGGGTTGATTCTCTCCTGGATTATTTTCATGGTCTCCTACCCTCCCTCCATGCCCCCCCTCTTTGTGGCAGCTCCTTAGATATTGTTAAGGCAGCCTAGAAATGTGTTGGGGGCTTTTTTGGCAGCTGCTGCACACGGCTGGCTGCTATTTCAATGATGGTCCCACTCGGACCCCAAGGTCCCTCTCAGATTTGCTCCCGGTGAGCACGGCAGCACCTACACTGCACCTGTGCGGTTTGTTTCTCTCGCCTAAATGTAGAACCTTCGTTTTTTCACCCCTGGATTTCATTTTGTTAGCTCCTTCTGCCTCTTGAGCCTCTCTTCTGTTGTGCCCTCTGTCTTGGGCCACAGGCTTCCTGCAGAAGAGCCCTGCCCAGCGGAGCCCCGGGAGTATCGCGTCTGTGAGCAGAAAGTGAGTAACCCCTCCCCCCGCTGAGCCTGTCTTGATAGGGGGCAGGTGGGCTGAACCATGAGGCTGGAAGCCTCTTGCAGACATCAGTCGTGGGTGGGGTGGGGGGCAAGAAAAAGGCACCTGGGGGCCCTGCTTTGACCCCCACTCCTTGTATGTTCAGGGGAGCCTTTACTGGCATGGCCTGGGAGGAAGTCCAAGCGTCCCGTGGTCCCTGCGTGGCCTCTGTGACCACCAGCAGCATGCAACATATAAGCGCACCCCCAAATTATGGGGAGGCAGACCAGCCGCGTCCCCACATTCAGTGCGATTATGATTTGGGAGTTCGGCTGCCGGTGCCCATTTACCACATCCAGGGCATCCAGCAGCTCCGGGGTTTCCCCCTGTGGCACCCCCAAAACCAACCCTGGGCGATTCTCTTGAGAACCCTAGCGGGCACAGGTCATGCGGTCAGGGGCCTAATGACAGCAGCACCCGAAGTCGAGTGAGAGGCCCCGGTGTTACAGGTGCCTTCTACCACCTTTCATTACCATTTTAATTGCTCTCTGATTCTGGATCAGGATGCTGGTGTTCTGTTTGGCATTGTTGGCTCTGATGGGCTGCCCTGACTGGGGTAGGTGTCATTTATGGAATGGATGGGTGGACGGACGGATGGGCGAAGGGTCAAGCTGCGGGTGTCTTTTCTTGCCATCCTGCAGTCATGTTCTCACGATGGCCGTCTCCCTCCCTCCCTCTCACAGGCCTGCCCAGTGGGCACCACCCCCTTCAGGGCCCTGCAGTGTGCTCTCTACAACAGCCGGGCCATCCTCGGGGGGCAGGCCCAGTACCAGTGGGTCCCCTTCCATGGAGGTGAGAACGTTGGCCAGGGCAGCCTGCCCCTCAAGGTCACTGGGGGAGGGGGGGGGCTTGGCTGTGCTCAGGGGCACCACTGGTGTGCGAGAGCATTAAGGGTGCTAAGACAGAGCCCAGGCCCCCAAGTACCCCCCCCCCCACAGAAATCAGGGCTCTGCTGGGAACCGACTTTAATATTAGTACTGGGGTGTCAGATTAACTATTTAAAATGAGTCGGATTATGATGTTGTGTTGTTTTTATAGGCTGTAAACTGCCCTGAGTATAAATCCAAACAAATAAACTCTAGATCTGAGTATGTTGTATGCTACACACACACACACGCATGCACGCACGCAAACACACAGCCCTGCAGTTGCCTGGATGGGAATTGGCTGAAAGGGGAGAAAGTGCTTTGAAACACTTCCAGCCCCCCCCCCCCCCCCGAGGGGAAAGGGACCCGGGATCGTTGACTCTCCAGGTCAGCAAAGGCAGCAAGAAGGACTGAAGAACCTGGACCCTAGTCCAGCATGTGTGACCTTTAGGCCAAACCGCCCACTCCAACCAAAGGCATTTTTTGTGCCACTGCTCCGCTCTCACGACACCCCCTCTGCCCCCCCCAGCTGCAAACCTCTGTGACCTGAACTGCCTGGCGATGGGCCACAACTTCTACTACAGCTTCGGCCGAGTCCTGGACGGGACCCCCTGCAGCCCAGCATCGCCAGAGCTCTGCGTCAGTGGCCGCTGCTGGGTGAGTCAGCCAGTGCCAGCTGTGGCGGGTGGTGCCGGGGAGGGGTGAGTGGGAGGGAAGCGCCAGGGAACCCCCCAGGAAGTGTGGGAAGGGGGGCACAAGCAGCAGCCCAGAGCTGGGTGGGGGCAGAGGAAGAGGCTGAGGAAGAGACCTCTCCCCAGAAACCCCCGTCTGTCTGGTGCGTGTGCCTGGGACTGTTCGATCCTGGGCTGGGCAGGGCCAGTGAAAAGGCAGGTGGGCAGAAACCCCACCTTCTCTGGCATTGGGCAGGGGTCCTCACTGGACGAGGCGCTGGAGGGGCAGCGGCCTTGTGGCTGGCCGGGTGACCAAAGGGAAGTTTCTTGCAGTGGAGGGGGGGCGCCCTCCTTTTCTGAACGATTAGAGCTGGGGAGGAAGAGAAGCCCATCCGCAAAACAGGCGCTTGCCCTGCGAGGGGGGGAGGAGCGCTTTTTCTCGGGGGGGGTCTTCCCGTCCCCCCACAGGTCCCTGAGCAGCAGCTCCGGTGGGCCAAGGGGACACAGGACAGCTTTGCAGTGGGCTTCATCCACCGCCAGGGGGCGCCCCTCTTCCAGGCACCTCCTCTAATGCCACCCCCTTCGTCCACTCCCCCAGAGAGCCGCCTGCGATGGGGTCCTGGGCTCCGAGGCGAAGGCCGATGCCTGTGGCGTCTGCGAGGGCAGGAACGAGTCCTGCGTCTTCGTCCAGGAAGCCATCCGGGCGGCCGTTCCCGCCTCTGGTGATTGAATGTGCTGACGTGGGTGAAGCTTTGGCTATTGGCCCCTCCCCCCTCCCCCTCCCCCGCTGCTGCTGCTGCTGCTCTGCTGGCTGGCGGGCTTTGCCCCGGTGCCCTCTAGACGCCCCACCTCCCGGAAGGCGGCCTTTGCCCCTCCGACCCAATGCCCTCTAGAAGCCCCACCCCCCGGAAGGCGGCCTTAGCCCCTCTGACCCAATGCCCTCTAGAAGCCCCACCTCCCGGAAGGCGGCCTTTGCCCCTCCGACCCAATGCCCTCTAGAAGCCCCACCCCCCGGAAGGCGGCCTTAGCCCCTCCGACCCAATGCCCTCTAGAAGTCCCACCTCCCGGAAGGCGGCCTTAGCCCCTCCGACCCAATGCCCTCTATAAGTCCCACCCCCCGGAAGGCGGCCTTAGCCCCTCCGACCCAATGCCCTCTAGAAGCCCCACCCCCCGGAAGGCGGCCTTAGCCCCTCCGACCCAATGACCTCTAGAAGCCCCACCCCCCAGAAGGCGGCCTTAGCCCCTCCGACCCAATGCCCTCTAGAAGCCCCACCCCCCGGAAGGCGGCCTTAGCCCCTCCGACCCAATGCCCTCTAGAAGCCCCACCTCCCGGAAGGCGGCCTTAGCCCCTCCGACCCAATGCCCTCTATAAGTCCCACCCCCCGGAAGGCGGCCTTAGCCCCTCCGACCCAATGCCCTCTAGAAGCCCCACCCCCCGGAAGGCGGCCTTAGCCCCTCCGACCCAATGCCCTCTAGAAGCCCCACCCCCTGGAAGGCGGCCTTAGCCCCTCCGACCCAATGCCCTCTAGAAGCCCCACCCCCCGGAAGGCGGCCTTAGCCCCTCCGACCCAATGCCCTCTAGAAGCCCCACCCCCCGGAAGGCGGCCTTAGCCCCTCCGACCCAATGCCCTCTAGAAGCCCCACCCCCCGGAAGGCGGCCTTAGCCCCTCCGACCCAATGCCCTCTAGAAGCCCCACCTGCCGGAAGGCGGCCTTTGCCCCTCTGACCCGGTGCCCTCTAGAAGCCCCAGCTGCCGGAAGGCGGCTTTTGCCCCTCTGACCCGGTGCCCTCTAGAAGCCCCACCTGCCGGAAGGTGGCCTTTGCCTTTCTGACCCAGTGTCCTCTAGAAGCCCCACCTGCCGGAAGGCGGCTTTTACCCCTCTGACCCGGTGCCCTCTAGAAGCCCCACCTCCCGGAAGGCAGTTTTTGTCTTTACGACCCCGTGCCCTCTAGAAGTCCCACCTGCGGGAATGCAGTTTTTGTCTTTATGACCCCGTGCCCTCTAGAAGCCCCACCTGCGGGAATGCAGTTTTTGTCTTTATGACCCCGTGCCCTCTAGAAGCCCCACCTGCCGGAAGGTAGTTTTTGTCTTTATGACCCGGTGCCCTATAGACGCCCACCTCCCGGAAGGCAGTTTTTGTCTTTATGACCCGGTGCCCTCTAGAAGCCCCACCTCCCGGAAGGCAGTTTTTGTCTTTATGACCCGGTGCCCTCTAGAAGCCCCACCTCCCGGAAGGCAGGTTTTGTCTTTATGACCCCGTGCCCTCTAGAAGCCCCAACTCCCGGAAGGCAGTTTTTGTCTTTATGACCCGGTGCCCTCTAGAAGCCCCACCTCCCGGAAGGCAGGTTTTGTCTTTATGACCCCGTGCCCTCTAGAAGCCCCACCTCCCGGAAGGCAGGTTTTGTCTTTATGACCCCGTGCCCTCTAGAAGCCCAACCTGCCAGAAGGCAGCCTTTGCCCCTCTGACCCGTGCCCTCTAGAAGCCCCACCTCCCGGAAGGCAGCCTTTGCCCCTCTGACCACGTGCCCTCTAGAAGCCCCACCCCCCGGAAGGCGGCCTTAGCCCCTCCGACCCAATGCCCTCTAGAAGCCCCACCCCCTGGAAGGCGGCCTTAGCCCCTCCGACCCAATGCCCTCTAGAAGCCCCACCCCCCGGAAGGCGGCCTTAGCCCCTCCGACCCAATGCCCTCTAGAAGCCCCACCCCCCGGAAGGCGGCCTTAGCCCCTCCGACCCAATGCCCTCTAGAAGCCCCACCCCCCGGAAGGCGGCCTTAGCCCCTCCGACCCAATGCCCTCTAGAAGCCCCACCTGCCGGAAGGCGGCCTTTGCCCCTCTGACCCGGTGCCCTCTAGAAGCCCCAGCTGCCGGAAGGCGGCTTTTGCCCCTCTGACCCGGTGCCCTCTAGAAGCCCCACCTGCCGGAAGGTGGCCTTTGCCTTTCTGACCCAGTGTCCTCTAGAAGCCCCACCTGCCGGAAGGCGGCTTTTACCCCTCTGACCCGGTGCCCTCTAGAAGCCCCACCTCCCGGAAGGCAGTTTTTGTCTTTACGACCCCGTGCCCTCTAGAAGTCCCACCTGCGGGAATGCAGTTTTTGTCTTTATGACCCCGTGCCCTCTAGAAGCCCCACCTGCGGGAATGCAGTTTTTGTCTTTATGACCCCGTGCCCTCTAGAAGCCCCACCTGCCGGAAGGTAGTTTTTGTCTTTATGACCCGGTGCCCTATAGACGCCCACCTCCTGGAAGGCAGTTTTTGTCTTTATGACCCGGTGCCCTCTAGAAGCCCCACCTCCCGGAAGGCAGTTTTTGTCTTTATGACCCGGTGCCCTCTAGAAGCCCCACCTCCCGGAAGGCAGGTTTTGTCTTTATGACCCCGTGCCCTCTAGAAGCCCCAACTCCCGGAAGGCAGTTTTTGTCTTTATGACCCGGTGCCCTCTAGAAGCCCCACCTCCCGGAAGGCAGGTTTTGTCTTTATGACCCCGTGCCCTCTAGAAGCCCCACCTCCCGGAAGGCAGGTTTTGTCTTTATGACCCCGTGCCCTCTAGAAGCCCAACCTGCCAGAAGGCAGCCTTTGCCCCTCTGACCCGTGCCCTCTAGAAGCCCCACCTCCCGGAAGGCAGCCTTTGCCCCTCTGACCACGTGCCCTCTAGAAGCCCCACCTGCCGGAAGGCGGCCTTTGGCCCTCTGACCCAGTGCCCTCTAGAATCCCCACCTCCCGGAAGGCGGCCTTTGCCCCTCTGTCCACGTGCCCTCTAGAAGCCCCACCTCCCGGAAGGCAGCCTTTGGCCCTCTGACCCCGTGCCCTCTAGAAGCCCCACCTGCCGGAAGGCAGCCTTTGGCCCTCTGACCCAGTGCCCTCTAGAATCCCCACCTCCCGGAAGGCGGCCTTTGCCCCTCTGTCCACGTGCCCTCTAGAAGCCTCACCTGCCGGAAGGCAGCCTTTGCCCCTCTGACCCAGTGCCCTCTAGAATCCCCACCTCCCGGAAGGCGGGCTTTGCCCCTCTGACCCCGTGCCCTCTAGAAGCCCCACCTCCTGGAAGGCGGCCTTTGCCCCTCTGACCCCGTGCCCTCTAGAAGCCTCACCTGCCGGAAGGCAGCCTTTGCCCCTCTGACCCCGTGCCCTCTAGAAGCCCCACCTCCCGGAAGGCAGCCTTTGCCCCTCTGACCCCGTGCCCTCTAGAAGCCCCACCTCCCGGAAGGCAGCCTTTGCCCCTCTGACCCCGTGCCCTCTAGAAGCCCCACCTCCCGGAAGGCAGCCTTTGCCCCTCTGACCCCGTGCCCTCTAGAAGCCCCACCTCCTGGAAGGCAGCCTTTGCCCCTCTGACCCCGTGCCCTCTAGAAGCCCCACCTCCTGGAAGGCGGCCTTTGCCCCTCTGACCCCGTGCCCTCTAGAAGCCTCACCTGCCGGAAGGCAGCCTTTGCCCCTCTGACCCCGTGTCCTCTAGAATCCCCACCTCCCGGAAGGCGGGCTTTGCCCCTCTGACCCCGTGCCCTCTAGAATCCCCACCTCCCAGAAGGCAGCCTTTGCCCCTCTGACCCCGTGCCCTCTAGAAGCCCCACCTCCCGGAAGGCAGCCTTTGCCCCTCTGACCCCGTGTCCTCTAGAATCCCCACCTCCCGGAAGGCGGGCTTTGCCCCTCTGACCCCGTGTCCTCTAGAATCCCCACCTCCCGGAAGGCAGCCTTTGCCCCTCTGACCCCGTGCCCTCTAGAAGCCCCACCTGCCGGAAGGCAGCCTTTGCCCCTCTGACCCCGTGCCCTCTAGAATCCCCACCTCCCGGAAGGCGGCCTTTGCCCCTCTGACCCCGTGCCCTCTAGAAGCCTCACCTGCCGGAAGGCGGCTTTTGCCCCTCTGAACCAGTGCCCTCTAGAATCCCCACCTCCCGGAAGGCGGCTTTTGCCCCTCTGACCCCGTGCCCTCTAGAAGCCCCACCTGCCGGAAGGCAGCCTTTGCCCCTCTGACCCAGTGCCCTCTAGAATCCCCACCTCCCGGAAGGCGGGCTTTGCCCCTCTGACCCCGTGCCCTCTAGAATCCCCACCTCCCAGAAGGCAGCCTTTGCCCCTCTGACCCCGTGCCCTCTAGAAGCCCCACCTCCTGGAAGGCGGCCTTTGCCCCTCTGACCCCGTGCCCTCTAGAAGCCTCACCTGCCGGAAGGCGGCTTTTGCCCCTCTGAACCAGTGCCCTCTAGAATCCCCACCTCCCGGAAGGCGGCTTTTGCCCCTCTGACCCCGTGCCCTCTAGAAGCCTCACCTGCCGGAAGGCAGCCTTTGCCCCTCTGACCCAGTGCCCTCTAGAATCCCCACCTCCCGGAAGGCGGGCTTTGCCCCTCTGACCCCGTGCCCTCTAGAAGCCCCACCTCCTGGAAGGCGGCCTTTGCCCCTCTGACCCCGTGCCCTCTAGAAGCCTCACCTGCCGGAAGGCAGCCTTTGCCCCTCTGACCCCGTGCCCTCTAGAAGCCCCACCTCCCGGAAGGCAGCCTTTGCCCCTCTGACCCCGTGCCCTCTAGAAGCCCCACCTCCCGGAAGGCAGCCTTTGCCCCTCTGACCCCGTGCCCTCTAGAAGCCCCACCTCCTGGAAGGCAGCCTTTGCCCCTCTGACCCCGTGCCCTCTAGAAGCCCCACCTCCTGGAAGGCGGCCTTTGCCCCTCTGACCCCGTGCCCTCTAGAAGCCTCACCTGCCGGAAGGCAGCCTTTGCCCCTCTGACCCCGTGTCCTCTAGAATCCCCACCTCCCAGAAGGCAGCCTTTGCCCCTCTGACCCCGTGCCCTCTAGAAGCCCCACCTCCCGGAAGGCAGCCTTTGCCCCTCTGACCCCGTGTCCTCTAGAATCCCCACCTCCCGGAAGGCGGGCTTTGCCCCTCTGACCCCGTGTCCTCTAGAATCCCCACCTCCCGGAAGGCAGCCTTTGCCCCTCTGACCCCGTGCCCTCTAGAAGCCCCACCTGCCGGAAGGCAGCCTTTGCCCCTCTGACCCCGTGCCCTCTAGAACAGAGGTCCCCAACCTTTTTTGCACCAGGGACCGGCTTTCAACTAGACCAGTTTTCCATGGCCCGGTGGTGGTGGTGGTGGGGGAGCTAGCTGTCAGCGGCGCCGTAAAAGGGGCGATCAAGAGAGGAATGGGTGAATGAATGGACGGAGGGTGGGAAGGAAGGAAGGAAAGAGGGAAGGTACAGGAACAGAAGAAGGGTGCAAAGAAGCAAAGAAAGGTGTGAAAGGGGAGAGTAAGAGAGGAAGGAGTGAAAGAAGGGAATGAGGGAGGAAAGAAGGGAGGAAGGAAAAGGAAAGCAAGAAATGGAGGGAGGAAAGGAAGGGAGGAAAGGAAGGAAGGAAGGAAGAAAGAAGGAAAGAGGGAAGGGACAGGAACAGAGGAAGGAAGCAAGGAAACTTATGAAAGGGGAGAGTAAGATAGGAAGGACTGGAGGGAGGGAGGGAAGAAGGTAGGAAGGAGAAAGAAAAGAAATAGAGGAAGGAAAGGTAAAAGAGAGAAAGAAAAAGAGCAAGAAAGAAAGAAAGAAAGAGAAAGAAAGAAAGAAAGGCAACTTCAAAGAAAGGCTCACTGAGCATCTCTCACTCTCTCTCTCTTTCTATCCCTCTTTCTTTCTTTCTCTTCCTTTCTCTCTCTCCTCTTCCTTTATCTCCTCTTTCTCTCCCCCCTCTCTCCCCCTTTCCCTCTCTCTTTCTCTCTCCCTCTCTTGCTATCTCTCCCCCCTTTCCCTCTCTTTCTCCCTCTCTTTCTCTCTCTCCCCCCTCTCTCTTTCTCTCTCTCTCCCCCTCTTTCTCTCTCTTCTTCTCACTTTCTCTCTCTTGTTTTCTTTCTGTCTCTTTTGCTTTCTCTCTCTCTCACTCTTTCTCTCTTGTTTTGTTTCTCACGCTCTTTCTCTCTCTTGTTCTCTCTCTCTTGCTATCTCTTTCTCTCCCCCCCTTTCTCTCACTCTCTCTTTCTCACTTTCTCTCTATCTTGCTGTCTGTTGCTTTCACTCACTCTCGTTCTCTCTCCGTTCTTCTCAGCGGTGACGCGCGCACGCCCTGCCCGCCTCACATTTGCCGAGAGGACTTTCGCCCCGGGCTCTCAGCAAGGGGGTTTGCATGAGAGGCGGGGCCGGCGGAAGGTGATATTCAATGTCGGGGGTGCACGGGCGGTTTTGCGCGTGCTCCCTATCTCCCTGCTAGCCCACTCGGAATACGTATTCAAAATAAGAAAAGCCTTTGCCGGCGAAGGCTTTTCTTATTTTGAATACAGTATTCCGAGTGGGCTAGCAGGGAGATAGGGAGCGCGCGCAAAACCGCCCGTGCACCCCCGACATTGAATATCACCTTCCGCCGGCCCCGCCTCTCATGCAAACCCCCTTGCTGAGAGCCCGGGGCGAAAGTCCTCTCGGCAAATGTGAGGCGGGCAGGGCGTGCGTTCCGGGTGCGGGAGGAGCTGCGGTGAAAGGCAGGAGGTGGCAGAGGAGCAGAGGGGGCAAATCGGGCGGGCGGTGGGCAGCGCGGAAAGGCCGAGGGGGCCCTGGCGCCGCGGACCGGCTGAAAACCCCCAACGGCCCGCTCCCGGTCCGCGGACCGGCGGTTGGAGACCCCTGCTCTAGAAGCCCCACCTGCCGGAGGGCAGCCTTTGCCCCTCTGACCCCGTGCCCTCTAGAAGCCCCACCTCCCGGAAGGCGGCTTTTTCCAGTCTGACCCAGTGCCCTCTAGAATCCCCACCTCCCGGAAGGCGGCTTTTGCCCCTCTTACCCGGTTCCCTCTAGAAGCCCCACCTCCCGGAAGGCAGTTTTTGTCTTTATGACCCGGTGCCCTCTAGAAGCCCCACCTCCCGGAAGGCAGTTTTTGTCTTTATGACCCGGTGCCCTCTAGACGCCCCACCTCCCGGAAGGCAGTTTTTGTCTTTATGACCCGGTGCCCTCTAGAATCCCCACCTCCCGGAAGGCGGCCTTTGCCCCTCTGACGCCGTGCCCTCTAGAAGCCCCACCTCCCGGAAGGCAGCCTTTGCCCCTCTGACCCCGTGCCCTCTAGAAGCCCCACCTGCTGGAAGGCAGCCTTTGCCCCTCTGACCCAGTGCCCTCTAGAATCCCCACCTCCCGGAAGGCGGCCTTTGCCCCTCTGTCCACGTGCCCTCTAGAAGCTCCACCTGCCGGAAGGCGGCTTTTGCCCCTTTGACCCCGTGCCCTTTAGAAGCCCCACCTGCCGGAAGGCGGCTTTTGCCCCTCTGACCCCGTGCCCTCTAGAAGCCTCACCTGCCGGAAGGCGGCCTTTGCCCCTCTGACCCCGTGGCCTCTAGAAGCCCCACCTGCCGGAAGGCGGCTTTTGCCCCTCTGACCCAGTGCCCTCTAGAATCCCCTCCTCCCGGAAGGCGGCTTTTGCCCCTCTGACCCGGTGCCCTCTAGAAGCCCCACCTCCCGGAAGGCAGCCTTTGCCCCTCTGATCCAGTGCCCTCTAGAATCCCCACCTCCCGGAAGGCGGCCTTTGCCCCTCTGACCCCGTGCCCTCTAGAAGCCCCATCTCCCGGAAGGCGGCTTTTGCCCCTCTGACCCCGTGCCCTCTAGAAGCCCCACCTGCCGGAAGGCAGCCTTTGCCCCTCTGACCCCGTGCCCTCTAGAAGCTCCACCTCCCGGAAGGCGGCCTTTGCCCCTCTGACCCCGTGCCCTCTAGAAGCCCCACCTCCCGGAAGGCAGCCTTTGCCCCTCTGACCCCGTGCCCTCTAGAAGCCCCACCTCCCGGAAGGCGGCCTTTGCCCCTCTGACCCCGTGCCCTCTAGAATCCCCACCTCCCGGAAGGCAGCCTTTGCCCCTCTGACCCCGTGCCCTCTAGAAGCTCCACCTCCCGGAAGGCGGCCTTTGCCCCTCTGACCCCGTGCCCTCTAGAAGCCCCACCTCCCGGAAGGCAGCCTTTGCCCCTCTGACCCCGTGCCCTCTAGAAGCTCCACCTCCCGGAAGGCGGCCTTTGCCCCTCTGACCCCGTGCCCTCTAGAATCCCCACCTCCCGGAAGGCAGCCTTTGCCCCTCTGACCCCGTGCCCTCTAGAAGCCCCACCTCCCGGAAGGCGGCTTTTGCCCCTCTGACCCCGTGCCCTCTAGAAGCCCCACCTGCCGGAAGGCAGCCTTTGCCCCTCTGACCCCGTGCCCTCTAGAAGCCCCACCTCCCGGAAGGCGGCCTTTGCCCCTCTGACCCCGTGCCCTCTGGAAGCCCCACCTCCCGGAAGGCAGCCTTTGCCCCTCTGACCCCGTGCCCTCTAGAAGCCCCACCTCCCGGAAGGCGGCCTTTGCCCCTCTGACCCCGTGCCCTCTAGAAGCCCCACCTCCCGGAAGGCAGCCTTTGCCCCTCTGACCCCGTGTCCTCTAGAAGCCCCACCTGCCGGAAGGCAGCCTTTGCACCTCTGACCCAGTGCCCTCTAGAATCCCCACCTCCCGGAAGGCAGCCTTTGCCCCTCTGACCCCGTGCCCTCTAGAAGCCCCACCTCCCGGAAGGCAGCCTTTGCCCCTCTGACCCCGTGCCCTCTAGAATCCCCACCTCCCGGAAGGCGGCTTTTGCCCCTCTGACCCCGTGCCCTCTAGAAGCCCCACCTGCCGGAAGGCGGCTTTTGCCCCTCTGACCCCGTGCCCTCTAGAATCCCCACCTCCCGGAAGGCAGCCTTTGCCCCTCTGACCCCGTGCCCTCTAGAAGCCCCACCTCCCGGAAGGCGGCTTTTGCCCCTCTGACCCCGTGTCCTCTAGAAGCCCCACCTCCCGGAAGGCGGCTTTTGCCCCTCTGACCCCGTGCCCTCTAGAAGCCCCACCTGCCGGAAGGCAGCCTTTGCCCCTCTGACCCAGTGCCCTCTAGAATCCCCACCTCCCGGAAGGCGGCCTTTGCCCCTCTGACCCCGTGCCCTCTAGAAGCCCCACCTCCCGGAAGGCAGCCTTTGCCCCTCTGACCCAGTGCCCTCTAGAATCCCCACCTCCCGGAAGGCGGCCTTTGCCCCTCTGACCCCGTGCCCTCTAGAAGCCCCACCTCCCGGAAGGCAGCCTTTGCCCCTCTGACCCAGTGCCCTCTAGAATCCCCACCTCCCGGAAGGCAGCCTTTGCCCCTCTGACCCCGTGCCCTCTAGAATCCCCACCTCCCGGAAGGCGGCTTTTGCCCCTCTGACCCCGTGCCCTCTAGAAGCCCCACCTGCCGGAAGGCAGCCTTTGCCCCTCTGACCCCGTGCCCTCTAGAAGCCCCACCTCCCGGAAGGCGGCCTTTGCCCCTCTGACCCCGTGCCCTCTAGAAGCCCCACCTCCCGGAAGGCAGCCTTTGCCCCTCTGACCCCGTGTCCTCTAGAAGCCCCACCTGCCGGAAGGCAGCCTTTGCACCTCTGACCCAGTGCCCTCTAGAATCCCCACCTCCCGGAAGGCAGCCTTTGCCCCTCTGACCCCGTGCCCTCTAGAAGCCCCACCTCCCGGAAGGCAGCCTTTGCCCCTCTGACCCCGTGCCCTCTAGAATCCCCACCTCCCGGAAGGCGGCTTTTGCCCCTCTGACCCCGTGTCCTCTAGAAGCCCCACCTCCCGGAAGGCGGCTTTTGCCCCTCTGACCCCGTGCCCTCTAGAAGCCCCACCTGCCGGAAGGCGGCTTTTGCCCCTCTGACCCCGTGCCCTCTAGAATCCCCACCTCCCGGAAGGCTGCCTTTGCCCCTCTGACCCAGTGCCCTCTAGAATCCCCACCTCCCGGAAGGCGGCCTTTGCCCCTCTAACCCCGTGCCCTGTAGAAGCCCCACCTCCCGGAAGGCAGCTTTTGCCCCTCTGACCCCGTGCCCCCTAGAAGCCCCACCTGCCGGAAGGCAGCCTTTGCCCCTCTGACCCCGTGCCCTGTAGAAGCCCCACCTCCCGGAAGGCAGCCTTTGCCCCTCTGACCCAGTGCCCTCTAGAATCCCCACCTGCCGGAAGGCAGCCTTTGCCCCTCTGACCCCGTGCCCTCTAGAAGCCCCACCTGCCGGAAGGCAGCCTTTGCCCCTCTGACCCCGTGCCCTCTAGAAGCCCCACCTCCCGGAAGGCGGCTTTTTCCCCTCTGACCCGGTGCCCTCTAGAATCCCCACCTCCCGGAAGGCGGCTTTTGCCCCTTTGACCCGGTGCCCTCTAGAAGCCCCACCTCCCGGAAGGCGGCCTTTGCCCTTCTGACCCAGTGCCCTCTAGAATCCCCACCTCCCGGAAGGCGGCCTTTGCCCCTCTGACCCAGTGCCCTCTAGAATCCCCACCTCCCGGAAGGCGGCTTTTGCCCCTCTGACCCGGTGCCCTCTAGAAGCCCCACCTCCCGGAAGGCGGCCTTTGCCCCTCTGACCCAGTGCCCTCTAGAATCCCCACCTCCCGGAAGGCGGCCTTTGCCCCTCTGACCCAGTGCCCTCTAGAATCCCCACCTCCCGGAAGGCGGCTTTTGCCCCTCTGACCCCGTGCCCTCTAGAATCCCCACCTCCCGGAAGGCGGCCTTTGCCCCTCTGACCCCGTGCCCTCTAGAATCCCCACCTCCCGGAAGGCGGCTTTTGCCCCTCTGACCCAGTGCCCTCTAGAATCCCCACCTCCCGGAAGGCGGCTTTTGCCCCTCTGACCCAGTGCCCTCTAGAAGCCCCACCTCCTGGAAGGCAGCCTTTGCCCCTCTGACCCAGTGCCCTCTAGAAGCCCCACCTCCCGGAAGGCGGGCTTTGCCCCTCTGACCCAGTGCCCTCTAGAAGCCCCACCTGCCGGAAGGCGGCCTTTGCCCCTCTGACCCGGTGCCCTCTAGAATCCCCACCTCCCGGAAGGCAGCCTTTGCCCCTCTGACCCAGTGCCCTCTAGAAGCCCCACCTGCCGGAAAGCGGCTTTTGCCCCTCTGACCCTGTGCCCTCTAGAAGCCCCACCTCCCGGAAGGCGGCCTTTGCCCTTCTGACCCAGTGCCCTCTAGAATCCCCATCTCCCGGAAGGCGGCTTTTGCCCCTCTGACCCAGTGTCCTTTAGAAGCGCCACCTGCCGGAAGGCGGCCTTTGCCCCTCTGACCCAGTGCCCTCTAGAAGCCCCACCTCCCGGAAGGCGGCTTTTGCCCTTCTGACCCGGTGCCCTCTAGAAGCCCCACCTGCCGGAAGGCGGCCTTTGCCCCTCTGACCCAGTGCCCTCTAGAAGCCCCACCTCCCGGAAGGCGGCCTTTGCCCCTCTGACCCAGTGCCCTCTAGAAGCCCCACCTCCCGGAAGGCGGCCTTTGCCCCTCTGAACCAGTGCCCTCTAGAATCCCCACCTCCCGGAAGGCGGCCTTTGCCCCTCTGACCCAGTGCCCTCTAGAATCCCCACCTCCCGGAAGGCAGCCTTTACCCCTCTGACCCAGTGCCCTTTAGAAGCCCTACCTGCCGGAAGGCGGCTTTTGCCCCTTTGACCCCGTGCCCTCTAGAATCCCCACCTCCCGGAAGGCGGCCTTTGCCCCTCTGACCCCGTGCCCTCTAGAATCCACACCTCCCGGAAGGCGGCTTTTGCCCCTCTGACCCAGTGCCCTCTAGAATCCCCACCTCCCGGAAGGCGGCTTTTGCCCCTCTGACCCAGTGCCCTCTAGAAGCCCCACCTCCCGGAAGGCGGCCTTTGCCCCTCTGACCCAGTGCCCTCTAGAAGCCCCACCTCCCGGAAGGCGGCCTTTGCCCCTCTGACCCAGTGCCCTCTAGAAGCCCCACCTGCCGGAAGGCGGCCTTTGCCCCTCTGACCCCGTGCTCTCTAGAATCTCCACCTCCCGGAAGGCAGCCTTTGCCCCTCTGACCCCGTGCCCTCTAGAATCTCCACCTCCCGGAAGGCAGCCTTTGCCCCTCTGACCCAGTGCCCTCTAGAAGCCCCACCTGCCGGAAAGCGGCTTTTGCCCCTCTGACCCGGTGCCCTCTAGAAGCCTCACCTCCCGGAAGGCGGCCTTTGTCCCTCTGACCCAGTGCCCTCTAGAAGGCCCACCTCCCGGAAGGCGGCCTTTGCCCCTCTGACCCAGTGCCCTCTAGAAGCCCCACCTCCTGGAAGTCAGTTTTTGTCTTTATGACCCGGTGCCCTCTAGAAGCCCCACCTCCCGGAAGGCGGCCTTTGCCCCTCTGACAAGTGCCCTCTAGAAGCCCCACCTCCCAGAAGGCGGCCTTTGCCCCTCTGACAAGTGCCCTCTAGAAGGCCCACCTCCCGGAAGGCGGCCTTTGCCCCTCTGACAAGTGCCCTCTAGAAGGCCCACCTCCCGGAAGGCGGCTTTTGCCCCTCTGACCCAGTGCCCTCTAGAAGCCCCACCTCCCGGAAGGCAGCCTTTGCCCCTCTGACCCAGTGTCCTCTAGAATCCCCACCTCCCGGAAGGCGGCCTTTGCCCCTCTGACCCAGTGCCCTCTAGAAGCCCCACCTGCCGGAAGGCGGCCTTTGCCCCTCTGACCCCGTGCCCTCTAGAATCTCCACCTCCCGGAAGGCAGCCTTTGCCCCTCTGACCCCGTGCCCTCTAGAAGCCCCACCTCCCGGAAGGCAGCCTTTGCCCCTCTGACCCAGTGCCCTCTAGAAGCCCCACCTGCCGGAAAGCGGCTTTTGCCCCTCTGACCCGGTGCCCTCTAGAAGCCTCACCTCCCGGAAGGCAGCCTTTGCCCCTCTGACCCAGTGCCCTCTAGAAGCCCCACCTCCCGGAAGGCGGCTTTTGCCCCTATGACCCAGTGCCCTCTAGAAGGCCCACCTCCCGGAAGGCGGCTTTTGCCCCTCTGACCCAGTGCCCTCTAGAAGCCCCACCTCCCGGAAGGCGGCCTTTGCCCCTCTGACCCAGTTTCCTCTAGAATCCCCACCTCCCGGAAGGCGGCCTTTGCCCCTCTGACCCAGTGCCCTCTAGAAGGCCCACCTGCCGGAAGGCGGCCTTTGCCCCTCTGACCCCGTGCCCTCTAGAATCTCCACCTCCCGGAAGGCAGCCTTTGCCCCTCTGACCCCGTGCCCTCTAGAAGCCCCACCTCCCGGAAGGCAGCCTTTGCCCCTCTGACCCAGTGCCCTCTAGAAGCCCCACCTGCCGGAAAGCGGCTTTTGCCCCTCTGACCCGGTGCCCTCTAGAAGCCTCACCTCCCGGAAGGCAGCCTTTGCCCCTCTGACCCAGTGCCCTCTAGAAGCCCCACCTCCCGGAAGGCGGCCTTTGCCCCTCTGACCCCGTGCCCTCTAGAAGCCCCACCTGCCGGAAGGCAGCCTTTGCCCCTCTGACCCAATGCCCTCTAGAATCCCCACCTCCTGGAAGCCGGCCTTTGCCCCTCTGACCCCGTGCCCTCTAGAAGCCCCACCTCCTGGAAGGCGGCCTTTGCCCCTCTGACAAGTGCCCTCTAGAAGGCCCACCTGCCGGAAGGCAGCCTTTGCCCCTCTGACCCAGTGCCCTCTAGAATCCCCACCTCCCGGAAGGCGGCCTTTGCCTCTCTGACCCAGTGCCCTCTAGAAGGCCCACCTCCCGGAAGGCGGCCTTTGCCCCTCTGACAAGTGCCCTCTAGAAGGCCCACCTCCCGGAAGGAGGGCTTAGCCCCTTCAGCCCGGTGTCCTCTAGAAGCCCCACCTCCTGGAAGGTGGGCTTAGCCCCTCTGACCCGGTGCCCTCTAGAAGCTCCACCTCCTGGAAGGTGGGCTTTGCCCCTCTGACCCCGTGCCCTCTAGAAGCCCCACCTCCCGGAAGGCAGCCTTTGCCCCTCTGACCCAGTGCCCTCTAGAAGCCCCACCTGCCGGAAAGCGGCTTTTGCCCCTCTGACCCGGTGCCCTCTAGAAGCCTCACCTCCCGGAAGGCAGCCTTTGCCCCTCTGACCCAGTGCCCTCTAGAAGCCCCACCTCCCGGAAGGCGGCCTTTGCCCCTCTGACCCCGTGCCCTCTAGAAGCCCCACCTGCCGGAAGGCAGCCTTTGCCCCTCTGACCCAATGCCCTCTAGAATCCCCACCTCCTGGAAGGCGGCCTTTGCCCCTCTGACCCCGTGCCCTCTAGAAGCCCCACCTCCTGGAAGGCGGCCTTTGCCCCTCTGACAAGTGCCCTCTAGAAGGCCCACCTGCCGGAAGGCAGCCTTTGCCCCTCTGACCCAGTGCCCTCTAGAAGCCCCACCTCCCGGAAGGCGGCTTTTGCCCCTCTGACCCCGTGCCCTCTAGAAGCCCCACCTGCCGGAAGGCAGCCTTTGCCCCTCTGACCCAGTGCCCTCTAGAATCCCCACCTCCCGGAAGGCGGCCTTTGCCCCTCTGACCCCGTGCCCTCTAGAAGCCCCACCTCCCGGAAGGCAGCCTTTGCCCCTCTGACCCAGTGCCCTCTAGAATCCCCACCTCCCGGAAGGCGGCCTTTGCCCCTCTGACCCCGTGCCCTCTAGAAGCCCCACCTCCCGGAAGGCAGCCTTTGCCCCTCTGACCCAGTGCCCTCTAGAATCCCCACCTCCCGGAAGGCAGCCTTTGCCCCTCTGACCCCGTGCCCTCTAGAATCCCCACCTCCCGGAAGGCGGCTTTTGCCCCTCTGACCCCGTGCCCTCTAGAAGCCCCACCTGCCGGAAGGCAGCCTTTGCCCCTCTGACCCCGTGCCCTCTAGAAGCCCCACCTCCCGGAAGGCGGCCTTTGCCCCTCTGACCCCGTGCCCTCTAGAAGCCCCACCTCCCGGAAGGCAGCCTTTGCCCCTCTGACCCCGTGTCCTCTAGAAGCCCCACCTGCCGGAAGGCAGCCTTTGCACCTCTGACCCAGTGCCCTCTAGAATCCCCACCTCCCGGAAGGCAGCCTTTGCCCCTCTGACCCCGTGCCCTCTAGAAGCCCCACCTCCCGGAAGGCAGCCTTTGCCCCTCTGACCCCGTGCCCTCTAGAATCCCCACCTCCCGGAAGGCGGCTTTTGCCCCTCTGACCCCGTGTCCTCTAGAAGCCCCACCTCCCGGAAGGCGGCTTTTGCCCCTCTGACCCCGTGCCCTCTAGAAGCCCCACCTGCCGGAAGGCGGCTTTTGCCCCTCTGACCCCGTGCCCTCTAGAATCCCCACCTCCCGGAAGGCTGCCTTTGCCCCTCTGACCCAGTGCCCTCTAGAATCCCCACCTCCCGGAAGGCGGCCTTTGCCCCTCTAACCCCGTGCCCTGTAGAAGCCCCACCTCCCGGAAGGCAGCTTTTGCCCCTCTGACCCCGTGCCCCCTAGAAGCCCCACCTGCCGGAAGGCAGCCTTTGCCCCTCTGACCCCGTGCCCTGTAGAAGCCCCACCTCCCGGAAGGCAGCCTTTGCCCCTCTGACCCAGTGCCCTCTAGAATCCCCACCTGCCGGAAGGCAGCCTTTGCCCCTCTGACCCCGTGCCCTCTAGAAGCCCCACCTGCCGGAAGGCAGCCTTTGCCCCTCTGACCCCGTGCCCTCTAGAAGCCCCACCTCCCGGAAGGCGGCTTTTTCCCCTCTGACCCGGTGCCCTCTAGAATCCCCACCTCCCGGAAGGCGGCTTTTGCCCCTTTGACCCGGTGCCCTCTAGAAGCCCCACCTCCCGGAAGGCGGCCTTTGCCCTTCTGACCCAGTGCCCTCTAGAATCCCCACCTCCCGGAAGGCGGCCTTTGCCCCTCTGACCCAGTGCCCTCTAGAATCCCCACCTCCCGGAAGGCGGCTTTTGCCCCTCTGACCCGGTGCCCTCTAGAAGCCCCACCTCCCGGAAGGCGGCCCTTTGCCCCTCTGACCCAGTGCCCTCTAGAATCCCCACCTCCCGGAAGGCGGCCTTTGCCCCTCTGACCCAGTGCCCTCTAGAATCCCCACCTCCCGGAAGGCGGCTTTTGCCCCCTCTGACCCCGTGCCCTCTAGAATCCCCACCTCCCGGAAGGCGGCCTTTGCCCCTCTGACCCCGTGCCCTCTAGAATCCCCACCTCCCGGAAGGCGGCTTTTGCCCCTCTGACCCAGTGCCCTCTAGAATCCCCACCTCCCGGAAGGCGGCTTTTGCCCCTCTGACCCAGTGCCCTCTAGAAGCCCCACCTCCTGGAAGGCAGCCTTTGCCCCTCTGACCCAGTGCCCTCTAGAAGCCCCACCTCCCGGAAGGCGGGCTTTGCCCCTCTGACCCAGTGCCCTCTAGAAGCCCCACCTGCCGGAAGGCGGCCTTTGCCCCTCTGACCCGGTGCCCTCTAGAATCCCCACCTCCCGGAAGGCAGCCTTTGCCCCTCTGACCCAGTGCCCTCTAGAAGCCCCACCTGCCGGAAAGCGGCTTTTGCCCCTCTGACCCTGTGCCCTCTAGAAGCCCCACCTCCCGGAAGGCGGCCTTTGCCCTTCTGACCCAGTGCCCTCTAGAATCCCCATCTCCCGGAAGGCGGCTTTTGCCCCTCTGACCCAGTGTCCTTTAGAAGCGCCACCTGCCGGAAGGCGGCCTTTGCCCCTCTGACCCAGTGCCCTCTAGAAGCCCCACCTCCCGGAAGGCGGCTTTTGCCCTTCTGACCCGGTGCCCTCTAGAAGCCCCACCTGCCGGAAGGCGGCCTTTGCCCCTCTGACCCAGTGCCCTCTAGAAGCCCCACCTCCCGGAAGGCGGCCTTTGCCCCTCTGACCCAGTGCCCTCTAGAAGCCCCACCTCCCGGAAGGCGGCCTTTGCCCCTCTGAACCAGTGCCCTCTAGAATCCCCACCTCCCGGAAGGCGGCCTTTGCCCCTCTGACCCAGTGCCCTCTAGAATCCCCACCTCCCGGAAGGCAGCCTTTACCCCTCTGACCCAGTGCCCTTTAGAAGCCCTACCTGCCGGAAGGCGGCTTTTGCCCCTTTGACCCCGTGCCCTCTAGAATCCCCACCTCCCGGAAGGCGGCCTTTGCCCCTCTGACCCCGTGCCCTCTAGAATCCACACCTCCCGGAAGGCGGCTTTTGCCCCTCTGACCCAGTGCCCTCTAGAATCCCCACCTCCCGGAAGGCGGCTTTTGCCCCTCTGACCCAGTGCCCTCTAGAAGCCCCACCTCCCGGAAGGCGGCCTTTGCCCCTCTGACCCAGTGCCCTCTAGAAGCCCCACCTCCCGGAAGGCGGCCTTTGCCCCTCTGACCCAGTGCCCTCTAGAAGCCCCACCTGCCGGAAGGCGGCCTTTGCCCCTCTGACCCCGTGCTCTCTAGAATCTCCACCTCCCGGAAGGCAGCCTTTGCCCCTCTGACCCCGTGCCCTCTAGAATCTCCACCTCCCGGAAGGCAGCCTTTGCCCCTCTGACCCAGTGCCCTCTAGAAGCCCCACCTGCCGGAAAGCGGCTTTTGCCCCTCTGACCCGGTGCCCTCTAGAAGCCTCACCTCCCGGAAGGCGGCCTTTGTCCCTCTGACCCAGTGCCCTCTAGAAGGCCCACCTCCCGGAAGGCGGCCTTTGCCCCTCTGACCCAGTGCCCTCTAGAAGCCCCACCTCCTGGAAGTCAGTTTTTGTCTTTATGACCCGGTGCCCTCTAGAAGCCCCACCTCCCGGAAGGCGGCCTTTGCCCCTCTGACAAGTGCCCTCTAGAAGCCCCACCTCCCAGAAGGCGGCCTTTGCCCCTCTGACAAGTGCCCTCTAGAAGGCCCACCTCCCGGAAGGCGGCCTTTGCCCCTCTGACAAGTGCCCTCTAGAAGGCCCACCTCCCGGAAGGCGGCTTTTGCCCCTCTGACCCAGTGCCCTCTAGAAGCCCCACCTCCCGGAAGGCAGCCTTTGCCCCTCTGACCCAGTGTCCTCTAGAATCCCCACCTCCCGGAAGGCGGCCTTTGCCCCTCTGACCCAGTGCCCTCTAGAAGCCCCACCTGCCGGAAGGCGGCCTTTGCCCCTCTGACCCCGTGCCCTCTAGAATCTCCACCTCCCGGAAGGCAGCCTTTGCCCCTCTGACCCCGTGCCCTCTAGAAGCCCCACCTCCCGGAAGGCAGCCTTTGCCCCTCTGACCCAGTGCCCTCTAGAAGCCCCACCTGCCGGAAAGCGGCTTTTGCCCCTCTGACCCGGTGCCCTCTAGAAGCCTCACCTCCCGGAAGGCAGCCTTTGCCCCTCTGACCCAGTGCCCTCTAGAAGCCCCACCTCCCGGAAGGCGGCTTTTGCCCCTATGACCCAGTGCCCTCTAGAAGGCCCACCTCCCGGAAGGCGGCTTTTGCCCCTCTGACCCAGTGCCCTCTAGAAGCCCCACCTCCCGGAAGGCGGCCTTTGCCCCTCTGACCCAGTTTCCTCTAGAATCCCCACCTCCCGGAAGGCGGCCTTTGCCCCTCTGACCCAGTGCCCTCTAGAAGGCCCACCTGCCGGAAGGCGGCCTTTGCCCCTCTGACCCCGTGCCCTCTAGAATCTCCACCTCCCGGAAGGCAGCCTTTGCCCCTCTGACCCCGTGCCCTCTAGAAGCCCCACCTCCCGGAAGGCAGCCTTTGCCCCTCTGACCCAGTGCCCTCTAGAAGCCCCACCTGCCGGAAAGCGGCTTTTGCCCCTCTGACCCGGTGCCCTCTAGAAGCCTCACCTCCCGGAAGGCAGCCTTTGCCCCTCTGACCCAGTGCCCTCTAGAAGCCCCACCTCCCGGAAGGCGGCCTTTGCCCCTCTGACCCCGTGCCCTCTAGAAGCCCCACCTGCCGGAAGGCAGCCTTTGCCCCTCTGACCCAATGCCCTCTAGAATCCCCACCTCCTGGAAGGCGGCCTTTGCCCCTCTGACCCCGTGCCCTCTAGAAGCCCCACCTCCTGGAAGGCGGCCTTTGCCCCTCTGACAAGTGCCCTCTAGAAGGCCCACCTGCCGGAAGGCAGCCTTTGCCCCTCTGACCCAGTGCCCTCTAGAATCCCCACCTCCCGGAAGGCGGCCTTTGCCTCTCTGACCCAGTGCCCTCTAGAAGGCCCACCTCCCGGAAGGCGGCCTTTGCCCCTCTGACAAGTGCCCTCTAGAAGGCCCACCTCCCGGAAGGAGGGCTTAGCCCCTTCAGCCCGGTGTCCTCTAGAAGCCCCACCTCCTGGAAGGTGGGCTTAGCCCCTCTGACCCGGTGCCCTCTAGAAGCTCCACCTCCTGGAAGGTGGGCTTTGCCCCTCTGACCCCGTGCCCTCTAGAAGCCCCACCTCCCGGAAGGCAGCCTTTGCCCCTCTGACCCAGTGCCCTCTAGAAGCCCCACCTGCCGGAAAGCGGCTTTTGCCCCTCTGACCCGGTGCCCTCTAGAAGCCTCACCTCCCGGAAGGCAGCCTTTGCCCCTCTGACCCAGTGCCCTCTAGAAGCCCCACCTCCCGGAAGGCGGCCTTTGCCCCTCTGACCCCGTGCCCTCTAGAAGCCCCACCTGCCGGAAGGCAGCCTTTGCCCCTCTGACCCAATGCCCTCTAGAATCCCCACCTCCTGGAAGGCGGCCTTTGCCCCTCTGACCCCGTGCCCTCTAGAAGCCCCACCTCCTGGAAGGCGGCCTTTGCCCCTCTGACAAGTGCCCTCTAGAAGGCCCACCTGCCGGAAGGCAGCCTTTGCCCCTCTGACCCAGTGCCCTCTAGAATCCCCACCTCCCGGAAGGCGGCCTTTGCCTCTCTGACCCAGTGCCCTCTAGAAGGCCCACCTCCCGGAAGGCGGCCTTTGCCCCTCTGACAAGTGCCCTCTAGAAGGCCCACCTCCCGGAAGGAGGGCTTAGCCCCTTCAGCCCGGTGTCCTCTAGAAGCCCCACCTCCTGGAAGGTGGGCTTAGCCCCTTCAGCCCGGTGTCCTCTAGAAGCTCCACCTCCTGGAAGGTGGGCTTAGCCCCTCTGACCCGGTGCCCTCTAGAAGCTCCACCTCCTGGAAGGTGGGCTTTGCCCCTCTGACCCGGTGTCCTCTAGAAGCCCCACCTCCTGGAAGGTGGGCTTAGCCCCTCTGACCCGGTGCCCTCTAGAAGCTCCACCTCCTGGAAGGTGGGCTTAGCCCCTCTGACCCGGTGCCCTCTAGAAGCTCCACTTCCCAGGTGCACCCTCCCCCGCTCGCAAGCCGAAGCCCTTCACGATGGGCAGCAGGTCACCCCTGCAGCTCTTACGCTCTTTCCTGCCCACGGAAGTGGCACCGGACACTCCTGGATGGGCAACAGACTCTCAGCATTTTTGGCACACGAGAATAACACAAAAATACTCCTGAGCCATACATAGGCAGATGCTCCTAGGCCTTCCTGGAGGCCAAAAGCAGGACGTAAATGGTTAAAAATAGTGTGTGGAGAGAGGTGAGGCACCTTGTGTGTCTGCGAAATTCACGGGAAGGAGAATAAATGAAACAGACCACTTCGCACGGCATCACGTAGGAAACATAGAAGATGGACGGCAGGAAAAGACCCCCTGGTCCACCCGGTCTGCCCTTCCGCCATTCCCTGTCTTCTATCACCCCTTTCTAAGGGCCCCACAGGCACCGCTGTGCCAACGACAAGAGTTGCGGGTGTCAGAGAGCCAACCCCCACCGTATCTGTGGGGTCCCCTCGCACCCTCTGCACACTTCACACCGCAATCTCAGGGAGTGCAGCTGGCAAGCGCATGCCGGGAACTGCAGCGTGTTGAAGGGGATTCAGTGGCGCGCCAGGGAACCCAGGGAAACTGGGGGGGGGGGTTCCTTTTGCAAACTGGAGGAAGCGGTGGGGGCTGGGGGGAAGTGAAGGAGCCGGGGGAGGGAAGAGGCAGGAAGTGCAGAGAGCGTGGACTGGGCTTCACCAGCACAACATTTCTCAGACAGGTGAACTGCATGTCAGCACACCTGGCAAAGGAGTTGTCTTAAATCTAAGAGCAGGTTTGATAAAGGTCTTCAAGCTGGACTCTGGGCAGCAGTTGCCAGGGGGCCCTGAAAATGCAGGGGGGGTCAAGGGAAGGGGAGAGGAGAGGAGACAGGAGAGGGGAGGGGAGGGAAGAGGGGAGGGAAGGAAGGGAAAGGGAGCTCTCGGCTGTCCAGAAAGGAGGCAAGTGTCCTCAGGGGCTTCTTCTTGCCTCTCTCGGTGCAGAGGACAGGTGGGGCCAGAGAGTGGCCATGGAAGCCCCCATCCTCTGAAGCAGGGTGGGGGGCAGCTGCAAAAACCAGGGTTGCCCCTTCTCCAGCAGCCCTGGGAAGCCACCCCCCACTCCTCGGGCCTCCCTCCCCTCCGCCTCTCTCTCTGACCGCCCGCCCCCGCTGCCTCTCCCGAACAGGTTTCTTTGGGTACAGGAACGTGACCCAGATCCCGGCCGGAGCCAGACACATCAGGGTGATTGACAGCAGCCGTAACTACCTGGGTAGGTTCCCTCCTGCCCTTCCGCAGCCCCAGGGCTTCCCCTCCTCCGTGGCTGGGTGAGGGCAGGGAGCTCCAGCAGGAGGGGGCAGAGGTCAAGGATGGGCAGGGAGGGAGGGGCCACGGGAGTCCAGTCCTGCGCCGGGCCCTCGTTTTGCCCAATTCCACGATGAGGAGGCAGAGGCGGCAGAGCCTGGAGACCCGGCCCTTGGGTGCCCCCCCCCCCCTTAAGATAAAGCTCAGCCGGCTAATTCAACAAGCGGCAGCCTCGGCTGAGCCCAGAGACGTCCGTCACTCTCCCCCTGGGAGTGGGTGCAGGGGGGCTCCAAAGGAGGAAAAGCGGCCCCACCACGGCCATGCCACCTCCGCATTCGGCAGGGCCTCCTTTGTGGGCCCCTCGGCCCCTGGGTGGGCCGCATGGGCTGGCCAGAGCCTTCTCCTCGTCACAGGGCACTGGAGGGGCCGTCAGCCCCCCCAAAAAAGACTCCCGGAAAAACAGTCCAAGGCCATCTAGAGCAGCCCCCTGTTTGAGCCGGAGACCCTGGACCCTTTCTGGGTAAATGGCGGTCCAAAGCAGCCTCTCCTGTCCCAGCTTTCTAACCCCCCCCCGCCCCCCCCCCCCCCCCCCGCCCGATTGGTTCCTGCTGTGGGACTTTTTCACTCCTGTGCGTCATGGAGCATGAGACGGGGGAGCCGAGACGACATTCCTCACCTCTAAGAGTCCAGCGTGCTTAGCCTCCTGCCCCACACTGGACGGGTGTGTGTGGGGGGTGGCTGTTTCCAAAGGGGCCTTCGCTCACATCCCGAAGGGCCAGCAGGGGAGCCACCAGAGAGCAGCCGCCGCCACGGGGCCTCAGACTCTGCATTTCCAGCTGGCCAGGGTCTGTGTGCGTGCCAATCCCAGATGGCTGCTTCTCAGAGACCCCCAACCGAAGCCCCTCCCCTATCCCCCTCCCCAGCCCTGCCCCCTCTCTCTCTGGAGCCCCCCAACCCTTCCTGTGCTCTCTCTCCCTCTGCAGCTCTGATGGAAGCCAGCCAGCAGTATGTCCTCAACGGGGAGTGGGCTGTGGACCAGCCAGGCACCTTCGAGGCAGCAGGTACCCAGTGGCATTACACTCGCACAGCCAGTGGGCACGAGACCCTCGAGACAGCCGGGCCCACCAGCCGGGATCTGTTCGTCATGGTGAGAAAGGCCCTTGAAAGGCCGCCACCTCTGGACCCTGAACGCTGGGTGGGAGGGAAAAGGCCACGCGTTGGTGATCCCTGGGCCTCCCCTGGGAGTCACAGGGAAAGCCCACGGAACACACACGTGGGCGGGAGGGAAAAGGCCACGCGATGGTGATCCCTGGGCCTCCCCTGGGAGACACAGGGAAAGCCCACGGAACACACACGTGGGCGGGAGGGAAAAGGCCACGCGATGGTGATCCCTGGGCCTCCCCTGGGAGTCACAGGGAAAGCCCACGGAACACACACGTGGGCGGGAGGGAAAAGGCCACGCGATGGTGATCCCTGGGCCTCCCCTGGGAGACACAGGGCAAGCCCAGGGAACACACACGTGGGCGGGAGGGAAAAGGCCACGCGATGGTGATCCCTGGGCCTCCCCTGGGAGACACAGGGAAAGCCCACGGAACACACACGTGGGCGGGAGGGAAAAGGCCACGCGATGGTGATCCCTGGGCCTCCCCTGGGAGTCACAGGGAAAGCCCACGGAACACACACGTGGGCGGGAGGGAAAAGGCCATGCGATGGTGATCCCTGGGCCTCCCCTGGGAGACACAGGGCAAGCCCAGGGAACACACACGTGGGCGGGAGGGAAAAGGCCACGCGATGGTGATCCCTGGGCCTCCCCTGGGAGACACAGGGAAAGCCCACGGAACACACACGTGGGCGGGAGGGAAAAGGCCACGCGATGGTGATCCCTGGGCCTCCCCTGGGAGACACAGGGAAAGCCCACGGAACACACACGTGGGCGGGAGGGAAAAGGCCACGCGATGGTGATCCCTGGGCCTCCCCTGGGAGACACAGGGAAAGCCCACGGAACACACACGTGGGCGGGAGGGAAAAGGCCACGCGATGGTGATCCCTGGGCCTCCCCTGGGAGTCACAGGGAAAGCCCACGGAACACACACGTGGGCGGGAGGGAAAAGGCCACGCGATGGTGATCCCTGGGCCTCCCCTGGGAGACACAGGGCAAGCCCAGGGAACACACACGTGGGCGGGAGGGAAAAGGCCACGCGATGGTGATCCCTGGGCCTCCCCTGGGAGACACAGGGAAAGCCCACGGAACACACACGTGGGCGGGAGGGAAAAGGCCACGCGATGGTGATCCCTGGGCCTCCCCTGGGAGACACAGGGAAAGCCCACGGAACACACACGTGGGCGAGGGGGAAAAGGCCACGCGATGGTGATCCCTGGGCCTCCCCTGGGAGACACAGGGCAAGCCCAGGGAACACACACGTGGGCGGGAGGGAAAAGGCCACGCGATGGTGATCCCTGGGCCTCCCCTGGGAGATACAGGGCAAACCCAGGGAACACACACGTGGGTGGGAGGGAAAAGGCCACGCGATGGTGATCCCTGGGCCTCCCCTGGGAGACACAGGGCAAGCCCACGGAACACACACGTGGGCGGGAGGGAAAAGGCCACGCGATGGTGATCCCTGGGCCTCCCATGGGAGTCACAGGGCAAGCCCACGGAACACACACGTGGGCGGGAGGGAAAAGGCCACGCGATGGTGATCCCTGGGCCTCCCCTGGGAGACACAGGGCAAGCCCACGGAACACACACGTGGGCGGGAGGGAAAAGGCCACGCGATGGTGATCCCTGGGCCTCCCCTGGGAGACACAGGGCAAGCCCACGGAACACACACGTGGGCGGGAGGGAAAAGGCCACGCGATGGTGATCCCTGGGCCTCCCCTGGGAGACACAGGGCAAGCCCACGGAACACACACGTGGGCGGGAGGGAAAAGGCCACACGATGGTGATCCCTGGGCCTCCCCTGGGAGACACAGGGCAAGCCCACGGAACACACATGTGGGCGGGAGGGAAAAGGCCATGCGATGGTGCTCCCTGGGCCTCCCCTGGGAGACACAGGGAAAGCCCACGGAACGCAGGTCTCTTTGGCTTCTGCCGGCTGTCTAAACGGCATGCAAGGAAGGAGCCGCTTCGCAAGGGGCAGTCAGCTGAAGGGGTGTGTGTGTATGTGTATGTGTCCTCCTGCTAACAGCCCTGTCCCCCCGCCAGGTCCTTTACCAGGAGAACCTCAGCATAGACTACCAGTACTGGGGGCCGAGGAAGCAGGGGGGGGCCCAGGCTCTGCGCCAGCCCCAGGCCCGGCAGGTCGACGCCCAGCAGCCTGGAGAGCCTGCCGACTTCCCTGAAGCCACCGCAGCCACACGCCATTCCACCAAGGCCCAGCAGGTGGCCAAGGAGGCCCCGCAGAAGGCCACCCCAGGACCCCCGAGGACTCCTACAGCAGCAGGTAGCTCTGGGGGAGGCCTTGCTTTGGGTGGCCCCGGTTATCCAGACTGACCGTTTCTCTTTCTCTGGCAGATGTAGGAAGAGAAGCGAAGGGGCGGCCAGGCAAAGGCCCCCAGACACACACCCCAACTTCCGAAACGCTGCTTTATCCTTTACTGATGCAGTTCATAAGAAGCCATACTGGGAGTCCACTGGACTGTGGCCGCAAGAGGGGCCAGGAGGCTGGGCTGGGCCACGCTGCCATGTGCTCTTGTGGGATGGTGTCCATAGAAAGGGGTGCTCAGGTAGCCCGTGAAGGGGGGGGAGCCTTAGCTTCCGTGATCAAAGAGTTCCTACCACTAACCTCCAGACCCCTCACTTGTGGGGTGCCTCGGTCCTCTCTCCCCTGTCATTTAACATCTGCCTGAAACCACTGGGTGAGGAGGCCATGGGACACATCTCCACCCCGTGTCAGTCCAGAGAAGCGGAGGCTGTGATGTGCCGGTGCTGGATGGGAGTCAACAGGCCGAGGCTCAACCCGGACAGGACCGAGGGGCTGTGGGTACCAACCCCGAAGGGCCACGTCGACTGGCTCTGGGGGGGAGAAATTAACCCCCTCAGAACGGGTTCGCAATTTGTGTTTCCTCCTAGACCCACAGCTAAGAGTAGATCAACCCCTGACGGCTGTAACCTGGGGGAGGGGGGGCTTTGCACAGGTTTGGCTAGTGCATCAATTGCGACCCTACGTGGATCGAGAGGCTCTTCTCATGGCTGGACTACTGCAATGTGTTCTACATGGGGCTACCCCTGGAGAGTGTTCGGAGACTACAATTGGTCCAGAATGTAGATGCAGGGGCTGTTGTGGGTACCCCTAGATACACCCTCACTGCACCAATTCTTTGCAAGCTGCACTGGCTCCCTATTGGTCTCCGGTCACAATTCAAGGTGTTGGTTATTCCCTTTAAAGCCCTACATGGCTCAGGGCCAGAGAATCTCCTCCCAGCAACCGGTAAGAGCCCACAGGGTTGGCCTTCTTTGGGCCCCATCAGCTAAACTATGTCGGTTGGCAGGTTCATGGGGGAGGGCCTTCTCTGTGGCTGCCCCAGCTCCCTCCTGAGATCCGCACTACCCCCACCTTTGTGGCCTTCTGGAAAGCCCTAAAGACCTGGCTCTTCCGACAGGCCTGGGGCCATTGACCTCGTTGGGGGGGGATGATTAGCGAGGTCGGCCCATGAATGTTTGGATGACCGCAGCGTCTTTTATACTGATCTGAACCTGGTTCCATTGTGAGCCCGTCCCTAGGGAGTTGAGACAGACAGACAGACAGGCCAGAAATGGCCTTGCTGTGACTTAAATGCCTGTTGTGGAAGGGAAGGAGGTGACCCTCTCGGGAGAATGGCCCTTCCTTCCTCCTCTTCTCAGGATCCCCCTTCAATCCCCCCCACCTGCACCCGGCTAGGCTTCTGCCCTCCCCCACCTTCTGAAAATCCTCCTTAAGGGGGGGGTGGAGTGGTGCCCATACCAGGAAATACCAGGGCTGGAGGGAGCCCACAGCTGCCTTCGCCTTTTGCGGACCCTTCCCAGCTTCTCATCCACTCCATTTGGGGGGGGGGGGCTGGGCTCTCTTCCTCTTGGACAGAGCAGCCTCCTTTCCGCTTCCTTGTTTTCAGACTGCCCCCCCTGCCCCCCCAAAAGGGAACAGATGCTCCGCCTCCCCAGTTCTCCTCCAGCTGCTGAGCCGGGTTCCCATTTAACAGTTGAAACTGGTTTCCTTTCCTTGCCAGTAACCCTGGATTCCTTCTCTTTCTTCACTGACTTGCAGATAATTTATATGGACAGAGAGGGTCAAGAAACATCACAGGAATCCTTGGTCCTTCATTTAACAGATTGGGTTTGGGGGTTTTATTTTTTTTATTTTTTTCCCTCCACACCTTACAGAAAGACAAATTCACCTACCTTCAAATTAGATTACGATACAATATAGTATCAATTGCAAAGTTCTTAATCAAAATTCTTAATTATTTATCTGTTTTGTTTTGGTGTACATCATTGACATAGAAACATAGAAACATAGAAGTCTGACGGCAGAAAAAGACCTCATGGTCCATCTAGTCTGCCATTATACTATTTTCTGTATTTTATCTTAGGATGGATATATGTTTATCCCAGGCATGTTTAAATTCAGTTACTGTGGATTTATCTACCACATCTGCTGGAAGTTTGTTCCAAGGATCTACTACTCTTTCAGTAAAATAATATTTTCTCATGTTGCTTTTGATCTTTCCCCCAACTAACTTCAGATTGTGTCCCCTTGTTCTTGTTTTCACTTTCCTATTAAAAACACTTCCCTCCTGGACCTTATTTAACCCTTTAATATATTTAAATGTTTCGATCATGTCCCCCCTTTTCCTTCTGTCCTCCAGACTATACAGATTGAGTTCATGAAGTCTTTCCTGATACGTTTTATGCTTAAGACCTTCCACCATTCTTGTAGCCCGTCTTTGGACCCGTTCAATTTTGTCAATATCTTTTTGTAGGTGAGGTCTCCAGAACTGAACACAGTATTCCAAATGTGGTCTCACCAGCATTCTATATAGTGGGATCATAATCTCCCTCTTCCTGCTTGTTATACCTCTAGCTATGCAGCCAAGCATCCTACTTGCTTTCCCTACCGCCTGACTGCACTGTTCACCCATTTTGAGACTGTCAGAAATCACTACCCCTAAATCCTTTTCTTTTGAAGTATTTGCCAACACTGAACTGCCAATACAATACTCAGATTGAGGATTCCTTTTCCCCAAGTGCATTATTTTACATTTGGAAACATTAAACTGCAGTTTCCATTGCTTTGACCATTTATCTAGTGAAGCTAAATCATTTACCATATTACAGACGCCTCCAGGAATATCAACCCTATTGCACACTTTAGAGTCATCGGCAAATAGGCAAACCTTCCCTACCAAACCTTCCCCTATGTCACTCACAAACATATTAAAAAGAATAGGACCCAGAACAGACCCTTGTGGCACACCGCTTGTAACCTGACTCTGCTCAGAATACTCGCCATTAACAATAACTCTCTGATGTCTACGCTTCAGCCAGCTGCAAATCCACTGAACTATCCAGGGATTAAGTCCAATCTTCACTAATTTATCTATCAGTTCTTTATGTGGAACCGTATCAAAGGCTTTGCTGAAGTCCAGGTAGGCAATATCCACGGCACCACCTTCATCCAACACCTTTGTGACATAGTCAAAGAAATCAATGAGATTAGTCTGACATGATTTGCCTTCAGTAAAGCCATGCTGATTTGGGTCCAATAAGTTATTGTTTTTTAGGTGCTGATTTATCCTCTTTTTGAGTAGAGTCTCCATCATTTTAACTACAACTGATGTCAAGCTAACTGGCCTGTAGTTACCAGCTTCTTCTCTACTGCCCTTCTTGTGAATAGGCACAACACTGGCCATTCTCCAATCCTCAGGAACTTCTCCTGCTAACAAGGATTGGTTAAACAAATCAGTCAGGGGGGTAGCAATGACAGATCTGAGTTCTTTAAGAACTCTGGGGTGGATGCCATCTGGACCCATTGCTTTATTTATCTTTAATCGTTCAAGTTCTTCTAAGACATCGGCTTCTAAGATCACTGGAGCTGAATCCGTACAGCTGGAAGCAATGCTATATCCCTCTATAGTATTATTTTGTACGGTGTCTTTTGAGAAAACTGAACAGAAGTAGCTATTGAAATGGTCAGCAATCTCCTTATTCCCATTAATGCATGTATTATTCCCGGTACTAAGCTTCGTGATGCCGCAGTTTTTCTTCTTCTTGTCACTAATATATCTGAAGAAGGTTTTATCCCCCTTCTTTACAGATTTGGAAATTTCTTCCTCTTTTGAGGCTTTAGCAGCATATACTGTATTATCTGTTTCGCCTCCTTCTGTCTCATTTTATATACCTCCCTATCAGCTATACTTCCAGACTCTTTATACCTCCTATAGGCAGCCTTTTTTTCATTGACTATAGCCCTTACATCATTGCTAAACCATAGCGGTTTCTTCTTCCTTTTACCTTTAGTTATTTGTCTTACATACAGTCCAGTGGCTTTTAAGATGGCCTTTTTTAATACAGTCCACTGGATGCTCGCTCCTGCCATTTTATCCCTCCCCTTTAATTCATTATCTAAATATTCTCCCATTGCATTAAAATTTGTTTTTCTGAAATCCAATACTTTGGTTGCATTATAGGATTGCTCACAATGAGTTTTTACATCAAACCACAAACATAGATGGTCACTGCAACCTAAATTTTCTCCCACCTTGACATCTGAAACTCAATTCCCATTCGTAAAAACTAAATCTAGAATATTCTCCCCTCTAGTTGGTGTCTTAACCAGCTGTGCCAGAGCTGCTCCTGTAAAGGCCTCTACTATATTCTTACTTTTGCATGTAAGGGCACTGGGGATATTCCAGTCAACATCAGGCATGTTGAAATCACCCATAACCACAATATCTCCCTTTACTGCCATTTGGGTAATTTCATCCACCATCTTGTTGTCATATTCCTCGGATTGCCCTGGAGGCCTATAGATCACCCCAATTCTAATGACAGAACCTTCTTTATTTTGCATGCAAATCCAGAGAGTCTCTAGATCTTGACACGTATTTTGAATTAGTGTTGTTTTTAGACTTTCTTTAATATAAATGGCTACTCCACCTCCCCTTCTCTCTATTCTATCCTTCCTATACAGTGTATATCCTGGTATGGATATTTCCCATTCATTAGAATCCTTAAACCATGTCTCAGTTATGGCAACCAGGTCCAAATTATCTCTAGATATTATGGCCATTAATTCACAGAGCTTGTTGCTCAAGCTTCGAGCATTTGTGCACATTACCCGAAGAACATTATTTTCGTTATTAGTTTGCCCCTTGACCTTGTTTATTTGTTTGTTTATTTGGTTTGGTTTGGTTTGTATGCCACCCCTCCTTTTCTAATTTTGTCATCTGGATTTCAAAGATTGTTTCCTGTTCTCCATCAAAATTTCTCTTGGGTCTTTGCTTTTTTCTACTAAGTGCTTCAGTCCATTTCTTATACTCTTACTTATCTCATTCATGTTTTTTAAACCCACATTTTAATATGACTGCCCTTTACAAGGAAAATTCCAAATTTATTTCTCTTCATACAACAAGGGAAAGAAAAAATATTGGTTCATATCATGCGTTTGATCTAATTATAACAATAGCAATACAGGGGGGGAGGAAAGGTTATCATTAAGAATTTAAATTATATTATCTTCATTCTGTGCTTAAACATTATATCATTCCTTTCATTTTACAAATATGTCATTTCTAATTTAGCAAATCATAAATTATAGTATTTTTCTATTTATCTTCCATTATCCAGTATCTTCCATTATCAATACCAGTACAATAATAATCTTCCCTAATCTATATATTTTCTCTAATCTATGTATCTTCCCTATTCTATCCAAGTGTCCAAGTGCCCAGAGAAAGGAAAATGCTACATTCGCTCTGGACTGCCAAAGCCTCCTTCTTATTTCAATTATTTTATTTTGTTGCTTTTATTTTTATTATTATTTTAAAATGTTTAGTTCCCTTTCTCAATTCAATTTCTGTGCTGCAAATGAAATCTGTAATATCCATGTGTTTCTGCAGTTCTATAAAAATAATTCTTGTAGAACAATAGAAATTTTCCTCTTCAAGATGTTATAGCCTCCAGATGGAAATAATTAAGAAAATTCACAGTCACAATCAGCATAGATAAGGTGTTCCCAGAGCCAAGGTCGAAAAACAGATTGTGTGTCCAACAAATCTTCTCCTGTCTTCTCCAATCAGTAGGTGGCAACCTTATTAATTCCGCAAAAAATATTTAAAATTATTTATATAATAAAAACTTAATTTTCTCAGCTGATTAAAACCAATTTGCTAAAATTCATAAAAATAGCTCAGTAATCCGATAAACAAATTTCAAAGCCCTCAATCTTGGCGCTTTATTGTCCTCCCAGAAGGTTTTTGCTGTTGTCTCCAACTGCCAATCAGCTGCTTCCTCTCCATTTCCCCATTTAAAAATCAAGAAAATCAATCCAAGCTCCAATCGGCCGAATAAGTGACCAGCACCATTCTTAACTCAGTTCCTCTCGCTCCAGCACGTTGCTTAGTTCTCTCTCCAGATGACTTCCAGCTTCCTTTAAAATCCTTTCATTGCGGTATCAGCTCGGCTTGGTCAGCTTAGGCCCAGCAGCCCAGCCAATTTCACCCACTGCCGATGCGAGACAAACCGGTTCGACTGGTGGGGTATGCTGACCTCAAACCACCACCACCACCCCGGCAGCGTCCCCCTGCATCCCCTCCCCTTCATGGAGGATCAGGTTTGGTTCCAAGGGAATCAAAGCCCCCAGGCAGTGGGGACCCAGAGTTCCCCTATGGACAAGGGGAAACTACACCGCCAGCGCCATTGGCTCTGCCCCTCTCCTTTTAACAAATTCTTGAGTTGGAAGGGATTATCTTTTTAAAAAAAACATTTTTATTATTTTCAAAAAGGACAAACAAAAACATACAACATTGAACATTTAAGGAGCTGCCATTGCTCCGCTTATCTTAGAAGTCTAACTAATACAGAATATAAAAAAACCTCTAACTGTTACCAGATCTAAGCAGAAATGCCACACTTGCAGAATACATTATCATTAAATTTAATTCTATGTTTTTAAGATTAAAATTATTGGTCAAATTTCTTTATGTTTTAGAAGATAATACACTTGTGTGTATATATATATATATATATATATATATATATATATATATATATATATATATATATATATATATATAAAGAGCAATAAACAAGTTATTAGTAGTGCAAAAAGAAAACAAAATAAAAGCTTCTAGGTTAGTTATCATATAAACTATATAATTCTGTCTTATAATTTTTCAAATAGTCATTTATTCTTATATATTTAATTGGAAGGGATTATCTAGGCCCTCAACAGTCAGGATTCAGGCCTGGCTACAGCACGGAAACTGCTTTGGTCGCACTGATGGATGATCTCTGGCGGGCCCGGGACAGGGGTTTATCCTCTGTCCTGGTGCTTCTTGACCTCTCAGCGGCTTTCAATATCATCGACCATGGTATCCTTCTGCGCTGTCTGGAGGGGTTGGGAGTGGGAGGCACTGTTCTCCAGTGGTTCTCCTCCTACCTCTCCGGTCAGTTGCAGTCGGTGTTAGTGGGGGGTCAGAGGTCGACCTCTAGGTCGCTCCCTTGTGAGGTGCCTCAGGGGTCGGTCCCCCCTACTATTTAATATCTACATGAAACCGCTGGGTGAGATCATCCGAGGGCATGGGGTGAAGTATCATCCATACGCTGATGATACCCAGCTTTACATCTCCACCCCTTGTCCAGTCAACGAAGCAGTGGAAGTGATGTGCCGGTGCCTGGAGGCTGTTGGGGTTTCGATGGGTGTCAACAGACTCAAGCTCAACCCGGATAAGACGGAGTGGCTGTGGGTCTTGCCTCCCAAGGACGATTACATCTGTCCTTCCATTACCCTGGGGGGAGAATCATTGACCCCCTCAGAGAGGGTCCGCAACTTGGGCATCCTCCTCAATCCATAGCTCACATTAGAGAAATACCTTTCACCTGAGGCCAGGGGGGCGTTTGCCCAGGTCCGCCTGGTGCACCAGTTGCAGCCCTATCTGGACCAGGAGTCACTGCTCACAGTCACTCATGCCCTCATCACCTCGAGGCTTGACTACTGTAACGCTCTCTACATGGGGTTACCTTTGAAAACTGTTCGGAAACTTCAGATCATGCAGCTGCAAGAGCTATCATGGGCTTTCCCAAATATGCCCATGTTACATCAACACTCCGCAGTCTGCATTGGTTGCCGATCGGTTTCCGGTCACAATTCAAAGTGTTGGTTATGACCTATAAAGCCCTTCATGGCACCGGACCAGAATATCTCCAGGACCGCCTTCTGCTGCACGAATCCCAGTGACCAGTTAGGTCCCACAGAGTGGGCCTTCTCCGGGTCCTGTCGACTAAACAATGTCGTTTGGCAGGACCCAGGGGAAGAGCCCTCTCTGTGGCAGCCCCGACCCTCTGGAACCAACTCCCCCCAGATATCAGAGTTGCCCCCACCCTCCTTGCCTTAAAACCCACCTCTGTCGTCAGGCATGGGGGAATTGAGATATTCCCTTCCCCCTAGGCTTATAAAATTTATGCATGGTATGTCTGTATTGGTTTCTTAAATTGGAGTTTTTTACATTACTTTTATTTATTTATTTATTTATTTATTTATTTATTTATTTATTTATTTATTTATTTATTTATTATTTGGATTTGTATGCCGCCCCTCTCCGCAGACTCGGGGCGGCTCACAACAATCAGTACAAATCACAAACAATCCATCAGTTAAAAAATTTAAAGCTTAAAAGAAAAACCCCATATACTAACAGACACACTCACAAGAATACCATTCACAATTTAAACATGCCCAGGGGGAGGTGTCTTAATTCCCCCATGCCTGATGGCAAAGGTGGGTTTTAAGGAGTTTACGGAAGGCAGGAAGAGTAGGGGCAGTTCTAATCTCCGGGGGGAGTTGGTTCCAGAGAGTCGGTGCCGCCACAGAGAAGGCTCTCCCCCTGGGGCCCGCCAACCGACATTGTTTAGTTGACGGGACCCGGAGAAGGCCCACTCTGTGGGACCTAATCGGTCGCTGGGATTCGTGTGGCAGGAGGCGGTCTCGGAGGTATTCTGGTCCGATGCCATGAAGGGCTTTAAAGGTCATAACCAACACTTTGAAT
This sequence comes from Erythrolamprus reginae, assembly GCF_031021105.1. Classification (NCBI taxonomy): domain Eukaryota; kingdom Metazoa; phylum Chordata; class Lepidosauria; order Squamata; family Dipsadidae; genus Erythrolamprus; species Erythrolamprus reginae. The sequence goes on along the minus strand of NW_027248548.1, from coordinate 20,712 downwards.
TGTGACCGGAAACTGATCGGCAACCAATGCAGACTGCGGAGTGATGGAGAAACATGGGCATACCTAGGTAAGCCCATGACTGCTCTCGCAGCTGCATTCTGCACGATCTGAAGTTTCCGAACACTTTTCAAAGGTAGCCCCATGTAGAGAGCATTACAGTAGTCGAGGTGATGAGGGCATGAGTGACTGTGAGCAGTGAGTCCCGGTCCAGATAGGGCCGCAACTGGTGCACCAGGCGAACTTGGGCAAACGTCCCCCTCGCCACAACTGAAAGATGGTTCTCTAATGTGAGCTGTGGATCGAGGAGGACGCCCAAGTTGCGGACCCTCTCTGAGGGGGGCAATAATCCCCCCCCAGGGTGATGGACGGACAGATGGGATTGTCCTTGGGAGGCAGGACCCACAGCCACTCCGTCTTATCCGGGTTGAGCTTGAGTCTGTTGACACCCATCCAGGCCCCAACAGCCTCCAGACACCGGCACATCACTTCCACCGCTTCGTTGACTGGACATGGGGTGGAGATGTTTTAATATTAGATTTGTTCATATATTTTTTTTTATTTTTTTTATTATTTTCAAAGTAAAACAAACAAAGACATACAACATTGAACACTTAAGGAGCTACTATTGCTCCGCTTATCATAGAAGTCTAACTAATACAAAATATAAAAAGCTCTAACTGTTACAAGATCTAAGCAGAAAAGCCACACTCGAAGATTACATTATCATTAAATTTAATTATAAATTTTTAAAATTAAGATTGTTGATTAAGTTTCTTTATATATTTTTTTAAACAAAAAATAATAATAATATACTTATATGTATATATATATCAAAGAGCAATAAACAAATTATTAGTAATACAAAAAGAAGATAATATAAACACTTCTAAGTTAGTTATGATATAAACTATATAAACTATATAATTCTATTTTATGATTTTTAAGTAGTCATTTATTCTTATATGTTTAATTTTTAGTACTATTTTTAACATTCCACCAATCATATACTTTATCCCAAATTTTATAAAATTCTGTTTCAGTTTGATTGTTCAACCTTTTAGTCATCATGTCTAGTTCTGCACACTCTATAATTTTTTTAAACACCTCAATGTCTTTCGGTATCGTCTTTTCTTTCCATTTCTGCGCGAATGTTATTCGTGCCGCCGTCAATATATGTATTATTAAATAGTAAATTTCTTTTTTATACTTTATATTTGAAATACCCAATAGAAAAAATTCAGGAGATTTTTTAATCTTCTCCTTTGTTATTTCATTTATCCAATTCTCTACTTTATTCCAAAATATTTTTGTCTCCGGACAGGTCCACCATGCATGGTAGTATGTGCCAACTTCTTTTTTGCATTTCCAACAAATGGGCGATACCGAAGGAAACATTTTAGAGATTCTATATGGTGGAAGGTGCCACCTATAAAACATCTTAATTTGATTTTCTTTAAAAGAGATTGATTTTGTTATTTTCCAATTATACATCCATATCTTTTCCCAAGTATCTAAATCAATCTCTTTGCCAAAATTTTTGCACCAACTGATCATATTATCTTTCAATATCCAACCTATCGTTCTATGATTTAGTAAATATTTATACACATTTCCAATTGTCTTTGTTTGATTTTGGAATAGTAATTTGCCCAGTACATTGTTTTCTTTTTTAAAAATATAAAGGCTTTACGTCTATTTGATATCTAGAACTAATCTGCATATAATGTCTCCAATCTAAATCTATACCTAACTCGTATAACTCTTGTTTTGTTCTTAATTTTAATTGATTATTTAACAAGTCACTATATTTCCAAATCTTACCTTTTCCTTTAAGATTTGGGTGTACTATAGCTTCGAGGGGTGAAACCCATTCTGGCATTACTAAAAAATGACTTTTCTTTATTTCATTCCACACTTCTATCAATGCCTTTCTAATAACATTATTTTTAAAATATGAGTGGGTTCTTAACTTATCATACCATACAAATGCATGCCACCCGACCATCAAGTCGTGGCCTTCTAGATTAAGCAATCTTTGATTTTCTAGTGTGAGCCATTCTTTTATCCATGTCAGAGCCGTGGCATGATAATATAGTTTCCAATTTGGAAGACCTAGGCCTCCTCTCTCCTTACGGTCTTCTAATGAATTTTGTTTTATTCTTGATTTTTTACCTTGCCAAATAAATTTTCTTATTATCTTATTCAATTCGGCAAAGAATTTCGTTCCTGGATTTATTGGAATCACTTGAAAAAGGAATAATATTTTTGGAAGGATATTCATTTTAACTGTGGAGATTCTTCCAACAAATGATAGTTGTAAGTTACTCCATATTTCTAAGTCTTTTTTAATCTGACTTAATAATTTTAAATAATTGTCATTTTTTAAAGATAGGGCTTTGGAAGTCATCCATATCCCTAAGTATTTCACTTTTTTCGTCATCTTCATGTTTGATAAGTCTCCTAGGTATTTTCTCTGTATTTCAGTCATATTTTTTGTTAGTATCTGTGTCTTTTCCTTATTTATTTTCAATCCTGCGACTTTCACATATTCTTCAATCACATTTATTAAATTTAAAATAGATTCTGTTGGGTCATCTAAAATAAAGACTACGTCATCTGCAAATGCTTGTGTTTTATAGACTTCTTTTCTAATTTTCAATCCTTTTATTTTCTGATCTGCTCTTATTTTTATCAGCAATACTTCTAAAGTTAAAATAAATAACAATGGTGATATTGGACAACCTTGTCTTACTCCTCTTTGTATAACTACTTTTTCTGTTTGTTCACTGTTTATTATAATTTTAGCAGATTGTTCAGAATATATAGCATCTATTATATTAAAAAAACTTTGTTCCTACTTCCATCTTATTTAATTGTATTTTCATAAAATTCCAGTCCACGTTGTCAAATGCTTTTTGGGCATCTAGAAATACAAGTGCCATTTGCTTTTCAGGATGCTGTTCATAGTATTCCAAAGTATTAACTATTATTCTTAAATTATTTTTAATTTGTCTTCCTGGTAAAAATCCATTTTGATCACTATGTATCATGTTGTTTATAATACTTTTAAGTCTATTGGCAAATATTGATATAAAGATTTTATAGTCTACGTTCAACAATGAGATGGGTCTATAATTTTCAATTTTTTCTTTCTTGGTATCAGCCTTATGTATTAAGGTTATTAAAGTTTCTGACCAGGTTTTTGGTAATTTACCTGTTGTCAATATTTGATTATACTGTATATCTCAAGCATGTTGGAAAAGAATATTTCTAGATCTAGTTTGTAAAATTCAGCTGGTATTGCGTCTGGACCAGTCGCTTTGTTATTTTTTTGATTCTTTATAGATTGTTTTAATTCTATATCTGTAATAGGTCTATTTAGTCTTTGCTGTTGGGCTTCCGTTAGAACTGGAAGTTTTATTTGTTCCAAGTATTTGAAAATTAAATCCTCGCTTATCTCTTCTTTCTTGTATAATTGTTTATAGAATTCCGAAGCTATTTCCTTTTTGTCTTCTATTCTATGTTTTATTGTACCTTTTGAATCCATCAGATTTTTTATAATTTTATTTTCTCTCTCTTTTCTGAGTTTGTATGCCAACCATCTTCCAGGTTTATTTGCATATTCAAAATAGTCTTGTTTTGCTCTCTTTATCTTTTCTGCAATTGATTCTTGTTCTATTAATCTCAATTTATGTCTTATTAATTCTCTCTGATTTTTTAATTTGTCGTCCTTATCCTCTTTTTGCATTAGAATTTCTAATTTTCTTAATTCTTCTACTAATGTTTCTTGGTATTCTTTCTTTTCTTTATTCTTTTTTGCTATGAATGAAATTGTTAATCCACGTATATATGCTTTGGTTGTATCCCATAAATTTTGAGGGGTAGTATCTGCATTTTTATTTATTTTTAAGAAAATCTTTAATTCCTTCTCTATCCATTTCTTATATTCAGGATCTTTTATTATAATTCTATTCATTGACCAATTCTTTATTATCCTTTTACCTTTCCAATATATGGATAGAGGGTTATGGTCGGCCCAAGTATTTGTTTCTATTTCTATTTCACTTATTTGTTCCATTATGTGAGTAGGGGCCCATGCCATATCGATTCTAGACCATGTCTTATGTGGATTGGAAGAAAAAGTGTACTGTTTGTCTTTTAAATGCTGTTCTCGCCATACGTCTTTTAATGCCAATTCTGTTCTCATTTTCCAGAATGATGCCGGTAATATTACCTTTTTTTTCTTTTCTTTTCTTTTCCCATTATAATCCATTTGGTCATCTGATATTGCATTAAAGTCTCCTATTATTATCATATTTTCAATTGATAACTCGTTAATTTTTTCATGTAGGTCTTTATAGAATTGTTTTTGATTATCATTTGGTGCATAAATTGAGACAATTGTTAAAGGTTTTATTTCTAAATCTAATTGTACTATCAAACTCCTTCCATCACCGTCATTATATATTTCTTTGGATTCAATTAAATCATCAATATACATTGCTACACCTCTTTTCTTTTGATTGGCCAAACTTGTGTATAATTTTCCCAATTTTGAGTTCTTAAGGAGACTTCTTTTTGATTTTTTGATATGGACTTCTTGTAAGATGCTTATCTGGGCTTTTTGTTTCGTAAGTTTAGTTAATACTTGGTTTCTCTTCCTTGGGTTATTCAATCCATTTACATTGACTGAAAATATTTTCAGATCATGTATCATCTTTATTTATAGTACCTTTTGGGTTCTTTTGGTTCTCGAAGTCGGATCTGTAGTTGTTTCTGCCTTACCACCAGCGCTTCTTCCCCTCCACCACCTGTGGCCCCCAACATTTCATCGCTAGGCTTTGGTTGAGTCTGAATTTGTGCAGTACTGTCCAGTCCACTACGTGCTAGGAAGGATCGTGCTTGTTCTACGCTTTCTATTTTCACTCTCGTTGATTGCCATGTTAGGGTCAAACCTTCTGGTATCAGCCATCTGAAAGCTATGCTCTTTCTGATTAGAATACTTGTAAGAAAATAATATTGTCTTCTAGCCTCTCGGACTCTCTTCGGAACGGCGTAGTTACGATCTTCGTATTCTTCTACTCTCTGTCCCACATCTTGGATTTTCCCTTCTGTCACTTGTATTCTCTTTTCACTGTCTTGTAGTTTTTGTTGAATAACTTTTATATTTCCGTCCATTTCGGCAACATTCCCTTTTACTTCAGTTAATTCAGTTCGAAGTTCTGCAATTTCTTTTTTAATTTCGTCTTTCATTGCCTTCATCTCTTGCCTCAGTTCTTGTAGGTAGGTTTTCATTTCTTCTGTGTCTGTGTTACTTTGGGTTTTTGCTTGGGTTTGTGATGCCTTGATGTCTGCTAGTGCTTCTTGGATAGTCTGAAGACCAGGGTCCATCGTAGGCTTGTCTTTTTCTTTCTCTTTGGCCAACATTGTGGGTATGGTCCTTTGTTGTAACGGTGATGATGTTGGAGAGGTCCTGGGTGTAGAAGTTGGGGCAGGAGTAGTTGGTTGTTTACGCCTTGTTATTGTAGTCACTGAAGTCACACTCTGTGCCCTGTGGGAACTTTTCATAATCCAAAATTTACTGTTATTTATTTTATGTTAAAAAAGAATATTTTAATCTGGATCTTATGTATCTTTATAGAAAAATGGGGCAGAGAAAGGGAAAGAGAAAGATTGAATATATTGATTTAATTCAATTAACACTGTGATTAATTGTTGAGTTTAATTAAAAGGAAAGTAGAAAAAAAAAGAGAGTAAAGGGGTAAAGGTAGAGAAAGAAAAAATATTTTGGTGAGTTCTTAAATTCCTTAAATGGGGATCAGGTAGGGAAAAGGAAGAAACCAATATTCTAGTAATAAAAAAAAAAGAAAAAATATAAAAGAGAAAAAAGGAGAAAGGAGAAAGAAGAAAAGAAAAAGGGAGAAAGGTAAAAAAAAAGAAAGATACAGAGAAATTTCTTCAAAGAAAGGCAAATATAAAGAAAAAACAATAACTAGAGAGGATTTCTTTTAAGAGGACAGAAAAGAGAGTGGAGAAGAAGATATTTTATATATTTAAAAAATTATAGAAAAGTATGTTTGAGATTATTTCTAATATTCAAAAAATATACTTATATGTATAGGAATGGAAAAATAAAATAAAATGAAAAAATAAAAATTAATCCAAAGGTAATTGAAATGACCAAACTTTTTGTTAGAAAAGAGAAATATATCAAAAACTCTTAAAGAAAAAGGGGTCCAAAAATTTCTACTGAGTCCAAAAACAGTGAACCTAACTTATGCTCTAATAAAATTATCCAGAAAAAAAGGAGAAAAAAGAAAAATAAATCCAAAATCAATGTCCAGAGTAATTCCTAAATTCAAATACAGTGGTACCTCGAGATACGAGTTTAATTCGTTCCTGACCTGGGCTCTTAAGTCGAGCAGCTCTTATCTCGAACGACTTTTCCCCATAGGAATTAATGTAAATAATTTTAATTGGTTCCAGCCCTCAAAAAACTCACAAAGTTAGTCTAAATTATGCAGAAAGACAAGTTTTTAATGAAGAAATGTACATGTACATATAAATGAATAATGAAGTTTCTTTCACTTAACTTGTAAACTTTCTTAAACTTTTAAATTTACATATGTTCAACTTCTCTGCCACCCAATCCTGTAGGACAGAGGTCCCCAACCCTTTTTGCACCAGGGACCGGCTTTAAGCGATCAAGAGAGGAATGGGATAAATGAATGGACGGAGGGTGGGAAGGAAGGAAGGAAAGAGGGAAGGGACAGGAACAGAGGAAGGAAGCAAGGAAACTTATGAAAGGGGAGAGTAAGAGAGGAATGAGTGAAGGGAGGGAGGGAGGGAAGAAGGTGGGAAGGAGAAAGAAAAGAAGAAATAGAGGAAGGGAAGGTAAAAGAGAGAAAGAAAAAGAGCTAACTTCCGCGTTCAGCTTCAGGAGACAGCTGCGAAGCCGCGCGCGTGTTTTAAAAGGTTGCAGCCGGCCTGGGGGGCTTGGGGGGTGGCAAGCCCCCCAGGCTGGCTGCAAGCACCCCCCGAGCCCCCCAGGCCGGCTGCAACCTTTTAAAACACGCGCGCCGCTTCGCAGCTGTCTCCTGAAGCCGAACGCGGAAGTTAGCGTTCGGCTTCAGGAGACAGCTCCTTGGCGCTTGTATCTCGAATTTGGGCTTGTAAGTAGAACAAAAATATCTCTCCCCTCCCAGCTCTTATCTCGAGTTGCTCTTAAGTAGAGCAGCTCTTATGTCGGGGTTCCACTGTACTAATAAAATAGTCCAAGTTTCTATATTATATATTTTTTAAATAAAGAAAGAACAACGAGGAGTAGAAAAGTAAAAATACAAAAAATATCCTTACGCCTCTAAAATCACACAAAAAATAGTCCCAACAAGTCCAAGGAAAAGATTAATAATGGAATAAAAATAATATCAAAAAATTTAAAAATAGAAAAATAAGATGAGTACAGTGATCCCCCGGGTATCGCGCTCCCGATCATTGTGAACGGGCTAAATCGCGATTTATTATTATTTTTTTATTTATCAGATTTGTATGCCGCCCCTCTCCGCAGACTCGGGGCGGCTCACAACAGTAGCAATACAATAAGACAAATCCAATATTTAAATTAATTTAAAAACACCACAAATTAAAAAACCAATCATACACACTAACGTACCATACATAAATTTTATAAGCCTAGGGGGAAAGAACATGTCAATTCCCCCATGCCTGACGACAGAGGTGGGTCTTAAGGAGCTTACGAAAGGCTAGGAGGGTGGGGGCAACTCTGATATCTGGGGGGAGTTGGTTCCAAAGGGTCGGGGCTGCCACAGAGAAGGCTCTTCCCCTGGGTCCCGCCAAACGACATTGTTTAGTTGACAGGACCCGGAGAAGGCCAACTCTGTGGGACCTAACTGGTCGCTGGGATTCGTGCGGCAGAAGGCGGTCCCGGAGATATTCTGGTCCGGTGTCATGAAGGGCTTTATAGGTCATAACCAACACTTTGAATTGTGACCGGAAACTGATCGGCAACCAATGCAGACTGCGGAGTGTTGGTGTGACATGGGCATATTTAGGAAAGCCCATGATAGCTCTCGCAGCTGCATTCTGCACGATCTGAAGTTTCCGAACACTTTTCAAAGGTAGCCCCATGTAGAGAGCATTACAGTAGTCGAGCCTCGAGGTGATGAGGGCATGAGTGACTGTGAGCAATGAGTCCCGGTCCAAATAGGGCCGCAACTGGTGCACCAGGCGAACCTGGGCAAACGCCCCCCTCGCCACAGCTGAAAGATGTTTCTCTAATGTAAGCTGTGGATCGAGGAGGACGCCCAAGTTGCGGACCCTGTCTGAGGGGGTTAATGATTCCCCCCCCAGGGTAATGGAAGGACAGATGGAATTGTCCTTGGGAGGCAAAACCCACAGCCACTCCGTCTTATCCGGGTTGAGCTTGAGTCTGTTGACACCCATCCAGACCCCAACAGCCTCCAAGCACCGGCACATCACTTCCACTGCTTCGCTGACTGGACAAGGGGTGGAGATGTAAAGCTGGGTATCATCTGCATATTGATGATACCTCACCCCATGCCCTTGGATGATCTCACCCAGCGGTTTCATGTAGATATTAAATAGTAGGGGGGAGAGGACCGACCCCTGAGGCACCCCACAAGGGAGTAACCTAGAGGTCGACCTCTGGCCCCCCACTAACACCGACTGCGACCGACCAGAGAGGTAGGAGGAGAACCACTGAAGAACAGTGCCTCCCACTCCCAACCCCTCCAGCCGGTGCAGAAGGATACCATGGTCGATGGTATCGAAAGCCGCTGAGAGGTCAAGAAGCACCAGGACAGAGGATAAACCCCTGTCCCGGGCCCGCCAGAGATCATCCATCAGTGCGACCAAAGCAGTTTCCGTGCTGTAGCCGGGCCTGAATCCTGACTGTTGAGGACCTAGATAATCGGCTTCTTCCAAGGACCGCTGGAGCTGGAGCGCCACCACCTTCTCAACAACCTTCCCCATAAAGGGAAGGTTGGAGACTGGTCGATAGTTGTTGAGAATGGCTGGGTCCAGGGAAGGCTTCTTGAGGAGGGGGCGCACAAGTGCCTCCTTGTAGGGATCCGGGAAGGACCCCCTCCCCAAAGAAGCGTTGACAATCTCCTGGACCCAGCTCCGTGTCACCTCCTTGCTGGCCGAAACCAGCCAGGAGGGACACGGATCCAGTAAACAGGTGGCGGAACTCACAGCTCCAATGGCCTTGTCCACTTCATCAGGTGTCACCAGATCAAACTCTTCCCAGACAGGTGGACAAGTACGTGCCCCAGTCACCTCGACTGACTCATTGTCAGTCGACTCTGCATTCCAATTGGAGTCGAGGTCCGCTCGGATCCGAGCGATTTTATCAGCGAAAAACGTGTTAAAATCCTCGGCACTACTCTGCAAGGGCTCCCCAACTCCCCCCTGATTAAGAAGGGAGCGGGTCACCCTAAACAGAGCGGCCGGGCGGGATTCCGCTGATGCAATCAAGGCGGAATGATACGCGCATCTTGCCGCCTTGAGTGCCACTTTGTAAGTCTTAACATGTGCTCTTACAAGTGTTCGATCGGATTCGGACTTACTCTTCCTCCATCGCTTCTCTAGACGTCTCTTCTGGCGTTTCAACTCCCGGAGCTCCTCGTTGAACCATGGAGCTCTACGGGGTCTAGTGCCGCGGAGAGGTCGCAGCGGCGCAATCCGGTCAAGAGCCTCTGCTGCAGCCTTGTTCCAGGCCTCAGCCAGAGACTCTGCCGAACTGTGTACGAGTGTATCTGGAATAACCCCAAGCGCCTTCTGAAAGCCCTCTGGGTCCATCAGGCGTCTGGGGCGGAACAGCTTAATCGGTTCCGCCTCCCTGCGGGGAAGGATTGGAGCCAGGAAGTCAAGCCGCAGTAGAAAATGGTCCGACCATGACAAAGGCAGCACTTCTAAGCCCCTTAATCTCAGACCATTACTCAGTTGCTCAGAGAGGAATACCATGTCGGGTGCATGCCCCCCCTCATGAGTCGGACCCTGTACTACTTGGGTCAGGTCCATGGCTGTCATGGTGGCCATGAACTCCTGTGCCAGTCCAGAGGTTTCGCCGAGCGACGGCAGGTTAAAGTCCCCCAAGACAATAAGTCTGGGGAACCCCACCGCCAACCCGGCTACCTCCTCAAGTAGCACAGGCAGGGCTTGTGACACGCAGCTGGGAGGCAGGTACGTGAGAAACAAGCCCACCTGAACCCCTAAGTCCAACTTCACCAGGAGGGACTCACAACCCGCAATCTCTGGAGCAACGAGTCTACGCAAGCCAAGGCTCTCCCTGGCTATAATAGCCACTCCTCCCCCCCTTCCCCGGGGTCGAGACTGATGCCATATCTGAAACCCGGATGGGCAAATTTCAGAGAGAGGAACACCTCCCTCTGGGCCCAGCCAGGTTTCAGTAACACATGCCAGGTTGGCCTCCTCATCCAGGATCAGATCCCGGATGAGGAGAGCTTTATTTACCACCGACCTGGCATTGAGTAGCAGCAGCTTGAGCCCGGGGCCAGAATTACACTCATCACCAGTGCCCAGGATTGGGTTCACAGAGCCGGAACAAGGGATCGTTATTAAGCAACGATCTCTCGTTCCCCTGGAACGGCTAGCTCTGTGACCCCCGCCATATCTGCCTCTCCCCAGCAAGACCGGGATATTCCGACCCTCTGCCACCCCAGACATCGGTGCCCCCTCCCCTCCTGCCTCTCCAGTGTCAGGTAGGCTAATCAAATCATTCATACCATTATCATTTGTTTCATCTCTACCAAAATCCCACCCAGCCCACCCATAACAATCATTCATTTCATACATCTTATCACAACCACTCCAATAAATTAAGTCCCCCTTCCAATAATTAACTAGAATATTAATAACTAAAAAACTCTATATAAAATACTATTAATAATTAATAAAAAACAGCAAATTACTCTAAAACTGGAATACCAAATTACTCTGAATTACTCTTAAGATCAACCCGGAAGTCAAAACACCATCTACGCATGTGCGCCCTTTTTTTTATGGCCATGCATGCGTAGATGGCGCCGGGCAGATCAGCTGCTGGGCGGCTTCCCTGGGTCTTCCCGGCGGGCATCAGCGAGGAGCTTCCCCACCGCCCACGCAAACTCCTCGCTGCTGCCGCGCCCGCCCTTCGCTTCAGGACTCAGCTGGGAAGCGAGCGAGCGGCGCGAGCGAACGGCTTGTCCGCCGCCTGCCTGCCCGCGCACCCACGGCTCGCCCGCCCTTCGCCCGCCCACGCCGTTCGCTCGCGCCGCTTCCCAGCTGAATTGGCTTCAGGACTCAGCTGGGAAGCGGCGCGAGCGAGCGGCGTGGGTGGGCGAAGGGCGGGGCGAGCGGCAGCGAGGAGTTTGCGTGGGCGGTGGGGAAACCCCAGCGCCGCTTCCCAGCTGAGTCCCCTTCCCAGGAACCCCAATCTTCGGCTCCTCGCTAGCGCTGCGTGCGCAGATGGTGTTTTTACTTCCGCAGCGCTACTTCGCGAAAAACCGATCATTGCGAGGGGTCCTGGAACGGAACCCTCGCAATGATCGGGGGATCACTGTAGTCCAAAATTCATTTCAAATATTTATAACTTCAGTAAAATTCCATTGAAAAAACGTAAATTGGATTAGTTCAGTTCATTGGTTCTACAGTGCTCAATTAATTAATATATTTTACTTCATTTACTCCATAATTTCCAAGTCAAACTTTAGTTTTAGAAGAGAAAAATTTATATATCAAAATTGCAACAAGAAAAAATATAAGAAGAAAAGGGAAAGTAGGCACACCACACTGTAATCTTAAAGTAGCAAAAAAGAGCGAACAAAAAGTGAAAGTTACACTCAATTGTAACAAAGGCAAGTAGTTCCGGCTGGTCTTCTCCTCTGCGGATGGATATCACTTGCAGTTTTCTTCTTTTGTTGTATTCGCCTTAGAGTTAAAAATCTTCTTTTTCCCAGACTTGTGAAGATACCAAAGGAATTCCGTGTGGTGCTGTGAGTCTCCTCTTTCTGCTGATCAATTATTTGTAGACTTCTTCTATTTTTTTGACCTTCCGTTATCGGCGATCGCTACGGCTGTGTCCAGGCAGCCGCCTGGGCACAGCTCTCCATGTCCGCAGCTGCGGGGTTGTCCCTAACCCCCGGGACCGTGGCGATCCGTCCCAGGGTGTCCAGGAGACCCCATGTCCTGTGCTGATCCCTCCGGAGTCGGCACAACGCGAAACCGCGTCCTGCAGGCTGGAAAGGAGGACAGCGGTGCCGGAGCTCAGCCTCCGCTCCTCCGGCACGATCGGGCTCCACCCGGAAGTCTTGTTCATATTGTCTTTTTACTGTTGTTAGCCGCCCCAAGTCTACGGAGAGGGGCGGCATACAAATCTAATCAATCAATCAACAAACAAACAAACCTGTCCATCCATCACCCTGGGGAGGGGGAATTATTGACTCCCTCAGAGAGGCTTCACAACTTGGGTGTCCTCCTCGATCCATAGCTAACTTTAGAACACCGTCTTTCACCTGTGGCCGGGGGGGGGGGCGTTTGCCCAGGTTCGCCTGGTGCACCAGTTGCGGCCCTACCTGGACAGGGACTCATTGCTCACAGTCACTCATGCCCTCATCACCTCGAGGCTCGACTGCTGTAACGCTCTCTACATGGGGCTACCTTTGAAAAGTGTTCGGAACTTCAACTTGTCCAAAATGCAGCCGCACGAGCAGTCTTGGGCCTTCCAAGAAATTCCCACATCTCACCATCACTCCACGGACTGGATTGGCTACCGATCAGTTTCTGGGCAAAATTCAAAGTGTTGGTTATGACCTATAAAGCCCTTCATGGCACAGGCCCAGATTATCTCCGAGACTGCCTTCTGCTGCACGAATCCCATTGACTGGTGAGGTCCCAGGGAGTTGGCCTCCTTAGGGTCCCGTCGACCAAACAATGTCAGCTGGACCTAGGGGTAGAGCCTTCTCTGTGGGAGCCCCAGCCCTCTGGAATCAACTCCCCCCAGAGATTCGCACTGCCCCCTACCTCCTTGCCTTCCGAAAGAGCTTAAAAACTCATCTTTGCCGCCAGGCTTGGGACTTTTAGATCTTCCCCTGACCACTGAATGCCTTAGTATGTCTGCTGAATGTTTGGTTAAGAAGTTAATTGTTTGGTTAACATTTTCTTTTAATTGTTTTTAAATTGTAGTATTAATTGGATTACATTATTGTTCTGTTTTTTACATATGCTGTGAGCCGCCCTGAGTCCTCAGAGAGGGCCGGCATACAAATCCAATAAAATAAAATAAATAAAATAAAATAAAATTTATTTTTTGATTTGATTTGATTTGATTTGATTTGTATGCCGCCCCTCTCCGCAGACTTATACTTATCCTATCGTTCCAGGAGACGGGTTTTGCAGGAAGGGAGGCCGCCTGTCAGGCCCAAAGCCATTATGTGAAGTCCAAGGTGGGCCTGGCACAGCTTGGGAGTGAGAGAGAGAGAGAGATGCCCCCACCACACGTTCCTTCTCCAGGTGCCCTAGTAACAAACACAGGAAGGAATCAGGAACCCTGCGTAGGAGTGGCCCCCATGACTGCACTTGTGGGTGTGGGGCTGGGAGATGGGGTCTTGACCCGGATGTAATCTAGGGGACTCAGAGTTGGAATGGTTCCAGTCGAATCCAGACATGGCCGTTCATAAGTCCTACCCGCGTGGAATTGTTTTATTTCTCGGAATGCCATTTTGGTTCGCTAACAACATGTTTATTCCAGGCATGTTTAAATTCAGTGACTGTGGATTTACCAACCACGTCTGCTGGAAGTTTGTTTCAAGCATCTACTACTCTTTCAGTAAAATAATATCTTCTCACATTGCTTCTGATCTTTCCCCCAAGGAAGCTCCCATTTTGCCCCCTTGTTCTTGTGTTTGCTTTACAGGCTCCAAAGAAGGGGGCTGGAGCCTGGCCATTGTTGCTTCCAGTCAGGCCTGGGAGTTGATTTACCCTCCTATGCTGCTTCCAAGCCAACCCTAACCGTCTCTCTCTCTCTCTCTCTCTCTCTCTCTCTCTGCTGGCCTGGCAGGCCCCTGTGGGAAATGTGACCCGCCGAGAGGGAAGTCGCAACGCCTTCACCACTACTGCAACAGCGACTTCGGTAGGTAGTCTTCTTCCTTCTTGACGGGGAGACCGGCTGCACTCATGCGGAGGCGCCATTCAGGTTGCACAGAAACCGGCTGGGATGGCCTGTAGAGACGCCGGCGCTCAAAGCGGCTCTCCGGCCGTGCCCCGTTTGCTCACCGTAGGAGCCGCAGGGAGGCGGCCTGGGGCGGCAGCCGGGGAAACAGGACACGCCAAGTCCGCATCCCAGGGCCGGTGGCTTCTTCCGCACCAGGAAAGCTGCCTTCGCCCTCCCTCGCGGGCTGGGGCCGTGGAATGGGGGGCGTCAGTGGCGGCTCCTCTCACTGGTGGGTGGGCTTCTTCCCGGCAGTCTTCCGAGCACGGATCCTCTCGAAGCGCTACGTGGGCGCTGAGACCCGCTATGACGTGCAGGTGCAGCAGACGTACCGCAACCGGTTCCCTCTGCGCTCGCGTGAGTTCCTCTGGGTGCCCAACGCCTGCGACTGCCCCCCCCCTGCTGGAGCGGCGCGAGTACCTGCTCATGGCGCGCAACCACGTCAACTTCGAGCAGACCCTCAACCGGCTCCTGCTGCAGCGCGGCGGCTATGCTCGCTTATGGTCGCCCCGCGAAGACCTGCTGCTGCGTGACGCTGCCCCGCGTTGCCAGCCTGGCCCTCCTGCCTGAGAGCCTCTGCCCACGGAAAGGAGCCACGATGCCCTGCCACTGTTGAGCGCGCTACGGACGCCCCGCCCGGCAGGGGATCGCAGATGCTGGACATCGCAGGGGGCTTCTGAGCCTCCCAGGGATGGATCCGCCATTGCCGCATCCAAGCCGGGCGAGTCCGACAGGGTCTCCGGGCCTGCAGAGAGCGGGCCAAAAGGGTCTGCTGGCTCAGTCCCGCGATTGTCCCCCGGAGGAGCCACCCAGCCCCAGGTGCCTGCTGCCGACGCTGCTCCCGGGTGGACTGGGGGCGTCCCACTGGCCCGCGGCTAATCTTGTGCTGATCCCCTCAGCCTGAAGGAGAGACGCTTCCGTCCTGGCCATTGAAAGAACCACCACCACCACCATTTTTATTCATTTTTCTCTGACTCGAGTGGTCTTTGAAGATTTCACGCAATAACCCAACATTACCCAAGACCCGGGGTTCCACCGACGAACAGATTCCATCATCTCTGCGCTGAAGATGCTACTCCGTTGCCTTAATGAGCCCCGCGTTGGTGTGTTTGTGGAGGCACAATTTGTCCGTCCTTCTGTTGCGGCGGCACCTGCCCCCGTTCCGTGTGGAGTTCACTACGGCTTGTTTTGCACAAAGTTTACAACTCAATATCCTTAACTTTCAGATGGAAAGAATTTAAAATAAATGTGCACATAAATCATAAGTAACAAACCAGCTTAAAATGTTACAATTACAAATTATAAGTT
The DNA here is from genome assembly GCF_031021105.1 of Erythrolamprus reginae. Taxonomy (NCBI): domain Eukaryota; kingdom Metazoa; phylum Chordata; class Lepidosauria; order Squamata; family Dipsadidae; genus Erythrolamprus; species Erythrolamprus reginae. The sequence continues at coordinate 5,156 of NW_027248548.1, read as the reverse complement.
TATGACACAAATAGGTAGTCAAACCAATTAAAAAACATAGGTGTAAAACTGATGTGACCTTGTTGGATAAGAAGCGTTTGGGGGGGAGGGGAAGTACCGAAAACCTTGAAGTTCAACTCTGAACTAAGAACGTTCCCTTGAAGGACTTAAGGGAGGAAGTCCAACTGACCACCAAACATCAAAGCAGGGAAATCCTACAATTGTAGCAATGAGATCATCCCAAGGTCAATAGGTCAAACCAAGACCACCAGAGGCCCTTGTTTCAGCACGGGGGGGTCAGTCCTGGGAAGGATGTTGGAAAAGGTGGTGGGCAGCAGGGGGGAGAGCAAGCAAGGCGAGATGCGGCCCGAAGGGCAGTCGGTCAGGGGCTTTGGATGATTTTAAGCCCAGGGGTCGGCAACCTTAAAAGCTCAGCCATTTGGACTTGTTTCCCAGAGACAACAAAATACCTGGAGCCATAAAACTGGGGTGGGCGTGGCCAACTTGGTGTCACTCCCACTGAGTCACATGACAACCCCCCCAGCTACGCCTACCCAGGTTTTATGGCTCCCCATTTTCTATGAGAAAAGAGTCTCTCTCTCTCTCTCCCTCCCTCCCTCTAACCTCTCTTCCTCTCTCTCTCTCTCCCTCTCCCTCTCTTCCTCTCTCTCTCTCTCCCTCCCACTCTTCCTCTCTCTCCCCGTCTCTCCCTCTCTCTCTCTCCCTCCCTCTCTCCCTCTATTCCTCTCTCTCTCTTCCCCCCCTCTCTCTCCTCTCTCTCTCTCCCTCTCTCACTTCCCCCTCTCTCTCTTCCCCCCTCTCTCCCTCTCTCTCTCCCCCCTCTCTCCCTCTCTCTCTCCCCCCTCTCTCCCCCCATCTCTCCCTCTCTCTCCCTCTCTCTCCCTCTCACTCCCCCCTCTCTCTCCCTCTCTCTCTCCCTCTCTCTCTTCCCCCCCTCACTCCCTCCCTCTCTCTCCCTCCCTCTCTCTCCCTCCCTCTCTCTCTCCCACCTCCCTCTCCCTCTCTCTCCCTCCCTCACCCTCCCCCCACTCTCTCCCTCACCCCTCTTCTCCCTCCCTCTCTCCCACCCTCTCTCTCCCACCTCTCTCACCCTCTCTCTCTCCCTCCCTCTCCCTCTCTCTCCCTCTCTCTCTCTCCCTCTCTCTCCCTCTCTCACCCTCTCTCTTAACCCCCCGCTCTCCCCTCCCTCTCCCTCTCTCTCTCTCTCCCTCTCTCTCCCTCCCTCTCTCTCTCTCTCCCCTCTCTCTCTCTCCCTCTCTCTCCCCTCCCTCTCCCTCCCTCTCCCTCTCCCGTCTCTCCCTCTCTCTCTCCCTCTCTCTTAACCCCCGCTCTCCCTCTCTCCCTCCCTCTCTTCCTCTCCCTCTCTCTTCCTCTCCCTCTCTCTCCCTCTCTCTCTCTCCCTCTCTCTCCCTCTCTCTCTCTCTCTCCCTCTCTCTCTCTTAACCCCCGCTCTCCCTCCCTCTCCCTCTCTCTCTCTCTCCCTCTCTCTCCCTCCCTCTCTCTCTCTCTCCCTCTCTCTCTCTCCCTCTCTCTCCCTCCCTCTCCTCCCTCTCCCTCTCCCGTCTCTCCCTCTCTCTCTCCCTCTCTCTTAACCCCCGCTCTCCCTCTCTCCCTCCCTCTCTTCCTCTCCCTCTCTCTTCCTCTCCCTCTCTCTTCCCCCCTCTCTCTCTTCCCCCCTCTCACCCTCTCTCTCACTCCCCCACACTCTCCCTCTCTTCCTCTCTCTCTCCCGTCTCTCCCTCTCCCCACCTCTCTCTCCCTCTCTCTCTCCCTCCCTCTCTCCCTCCCTCTCCCTCTCTTCCTCTCTCTCTCTCTCCCTCTCTGTCACTCCTCTCTCTCTTCCCCCCTCCTCTCCCTCTCTCTCCTCCCTCTCTCTCTCCTCTCTCTCTCCCTCTTCCCCCCTCTCCCTCTCTCTCCCGTCTCTCCCTCTCTCTCCCCCCCCTCTTTCTCCCTCTCTTCCTCCTCTCTCCCTCCCCCCTCTCTTCCTCTCTCTCTCTCTCTCTTCCCCCCCTCTCTCCCCTCTCTCCCTCTCTCTGCTTCCCTCTCTCCCTCTCTCTCCCTCTTCCCCCCCTCTCACCATCTCTCCACCCCCCCCCCCTCTCCCACCCTCTCCTTCCTCCTCTCTGATTCTCTCTCTCTCTCTTCCCCCCTCTCTCCCTCTCTCTCACCCCTCCCTCTCCCTCTCCCCCCCTCTCTCCCCTCTCTCTCCCTCTCTCTCTGCTTCCCCTCTCCCTCTCTCCCTCTTCCCCCCTCTCTCCTCTCCTCTCTCCCCCCTCTCTCCCTCTCTCTCTCCCCCTCTCTCCCCCATCTCTCCCCTCTCTCTCCCTCTCTCTCCCTCCTCTCATCCCCCACTCTCTCTCCCTCTCTCTCTCTCCTCTCTCTCTTCCCCCCTCTCTCTCCCTCCCCTCTCTCTCCCTCCCTCTCTCTCCCTCCCTCTCTCTCTCCCCGCCTCCCTCTCCCTCTCTCTCACCCTCCCCTCCCTCCCCCTCTCTCTCCCTCTCTCCCTCTTTCTCCCTCCCTCTCTCCCACCTCTCTCTCCCACCTCTCTCTCCCTCTCTCTCTCCCTCCCTCTCCCTCTCTCTCTCTCCCTCTCTCTCCCTCTCTCTCCCTCTCTCTTAACCCCCGCTCACCCACCCTCTCCCTCTCTCTCTCTCTCCCTCTCTCTCCCTCCCTCTCTCACTCTCTCCCTCTCTCTCTCTCCCTCTCTCTCCCTCCCTCTCCCTCCCTCTCCCTCTCCCGTCTCTCCCTCTCTCTCTCCCTCTCTCTTAACCCCCGCTCTCCCTCTCTCCCTCCCTCTCTTCCTCTCCCTCTCTCTTCCTCTCCCTCTCTCTCCCTCACTCTCTCTCCCTCTCTCTCCCTCTCTCTCTCTCTCTCCCTCTCTCTCTCTTAACCCCCCGCTCTCCCTCCCTCTCCCTCTCTCTCTCTCTCCCTCTCTCTCCCTCCCTCTCTCTCTCTCTCCCTCTCTCTCTCTCCCTCTCTCTCCCTCCCTCTCCCTCCCTCTCCCTCTCCCGTCTCTCCCTCTCTCTCTCCCTCTCTCTTAACCCCCGCTCTCCCCTCTCTCCCTCCCTCTCTTCCTCTCCCTCTCTCTTCCTCTCCCTCTCTCTTCCCCCCTCTCTCTCTTCCCCCCTCTCTCCCTCTCTCTCTCTCCCCCCTCTCTCCCTCTCTTCCTCTCTCTCTCCCCGTCTCTCCCTCTCCCCCCTCTCTCTCCCTCTCTCTCTCCCTCCCTCTCTCCCTCCCTCTCCCTCTCTTCCTCTCTCTCTCTCTCCCTCTCTGTCTCTCCCTCTCTCTCTTCCCCCCTCTCTCCCTCTCTCTCTCCCTCTCTCTCTCCCTCTCTCTCTCCCTCTTCCCCCCTCTCCCTCTCTCTCCCGTCTCTCCCTCTCTCTCCCCCCCCTCTTTCTCCCTCTCTTCCTCTCTCTCTCCCTCCCCCTCTCTTCCTCTCTCTCTCTCTCTCTTCCCCCCCTCTCTCCCCTCTCTCCCTCTCTCTGCTTCCCTCTCTCCCTCTCTCTCCCTCTTCCCCCCCCTCTCTCCATCTCTCCCTCCCCCCCCTCTCTCCCTCTCTCCTTCCCTCTCTCTGATTCTCTCTCTCTCTCTTCCCCCCTCTCTCCCTCTCTCTCTCCCTCCCCTCTCCCTCTCCCCCCTCTCTCCCTCTCTCTCCCTCTCTCTCTGCTTCCCTCTCTCCCTCTCTCCCTCTTCCCCCCCCTCTCTCCATCTCTCTCTCCCCCCCCCCTCTCTCTCCCTCTCTCTTCCCCCCTCTCTCCCTCTCTCTGCTTCCCTCTCTCTGCTTCCCTCTCTCTGATTCTCTCTCTTTGCTTCCCCCTCTTTCTCTTTGCTTTTCTGTCTCTCTCTGCTTCCGTTTCTGTCTCTCCCTCTCCCTGCTTCCCTCTCTCTCTGATTCTCTCTCTCTCTCTTTGCTTCTCTTTGCTTCCCCCTCTTTCTCTTTGCTTTTCTCTCTCTCTGCTTCCCTCTCTCCCTCTCTCTCCCTCTTCCCCCCCTCTCTCCATCTCTCTCTCCCCCCCTCTCTCTCTCCCTCTCTCCTTCCCTCTCTGATTCTCTCTCTCTCTTCCCCCCTCTCTCTCTCCCCCCCCTCTCTCTCTCCCCCCTCTCTCCCTCTCTCTCTGCTTCCCTCTCCCTCTCTCCCTCTTCCCCCCCCTCTCTCCATCTCTCTCCCCCCCCTCTCTCTCCCTCTCTCTCTGCTTCCCTCTCTCCCTCTTCCCCCCCTCTCTCCATCTCTCTCCCCCCCCCCTCTCTCTCTCCCTCTCTCTCTGCTTCCCTCTCTCCCTCTTCCCCCCCTCTCTCCATCTCTCTCTCCCCCCTCTCTCTCTCCCTCTCTCTCTGCTTCCCTCTCTCCCTCTCTCCCTCTTCCCCCCCTCTCCATCTTTCTCTCCCCTCTCTCTCTCTGATTCTCTCTCTCTCTTCCCCCCCTCTCTCCCTCTCTCCCCTCTCTCCCTCTCTCTGCTTCCCTCTCTCCCTCTTTCCCCCCCTCTCTCCATCTCTCTCTCCCCCCTCTCTCTCTTCCCCCCTCTCTCCCTCTCTCTGCTTCCCTCTCTCTGATTCTCTCTCTTTGCTTCCCCCTCTTTCTCTTTGCTTTTCTGTCTCTCTCTGCTTCCGTTTCTGTCTCTCTCTCTCTGCTTCCCTCTCTTTCTCTTTGCTTTTCTCTCTCTCTGCTTCCCTCTCTCTGATTCTCTCTCTTTGCTTCCCCCTCTTTCTCTTTGCTTTTCTGTCTCTCTCTGCTTCCCTCTCTCCCTCTCTCTCCCTCTTCCCCCCCCTCTCTCCATCTCTCTCTCCCCCCTCTCTCTCTCCCTCTCTCCTTCCCTCTCTGATTCTCTCTCTCTCTTCCCCCCCTCTCTCTCTCCCCCCCTCTCTCTCTCCCCCCCCTCTCTCCTCTCTCTCTGCTTCCCTCTCTCCCTCTCTCCCTCTTCCCCCCCTCTCCATCTTTCTCTCCCCCCCCCTCTCTCTCTGATTCTCTCTCTCTCTTCCCCCCCTCTCTCTCTTCCCCCCTCTCTCCCTCTCTCTGCTTCCCTCTCTCTGATTCTCTCTCTTTGCTTCCCCCTCTTTCTCTTTGCTTTTCTGTCTCTCTCTGCTTCCGTTTCTGTCTCTCCCTCTCCCTGCTTCCCTCTCTCTCTGATTCTCTCTCTCTCTTTGCTTCTCTTTGCTTC
>NW_027248547.1:0-172000 GCF_031021105.1 Erythrolamprus reginae | reverse complement strand
AAATTCCGATTTCGGAATTCCGAGTTTGGAATTCCAAGTTCAAAATTCTGAATTCCAAATTCTGAGTTTGGAATTCCGAGTTCGGAATTCCGAATTCCAAGTTCCGAATTCCGAGTTCCAAATTCTGAGTTTGGAATTCCGAGTTTGGAATTCCGAGTTTGGAATTCCAAGTTCCAAATTCCAAGTTCCAAATTCCAAATTCTGAGTTCGGAATTCCGATTTCGGAATTCCGAGTTCCAAGTTCCGAATTCCAAGTTCCGAATTACGAGTTCAGAATTCCGAGTTCCGAGTTCCGAGTTCCGTGTTCCGAGTTCAGAATTCCGAGTTCCAAATTCCGAGTTCCGAAATTCCAAATTCCGAGTTCGGAATTCCGAGTTTGGAATTCCGAGTTCAAAAGTCTGAATTCCAAGTTCTGAGTTTGGAATTCCGAGTTCCGAATTCCAAGTTCTGAATTCCGAGTTCAGAATTCCAAATTCCGAGTTCCGAGTTCCATGTTCCGAGTTCAGAATTCCGAGTTCCAAATTCCGAGTTCCGAAATTCCAAATTCCGATTTCGGAATTCCGAGTTTGGAATTCCAAGTTCAAAATTCTGAATTCCAAATTCTGAGTTTGGAATTCCGAGTTCAGAATTCCGAGTTCCGAGTTCGGAATTCCAAGTTTGGAATTCCAAATTCCAAATTCCGAGTTCAGAATTCCAAATTCCGAGTTCAGAATTCCGAGTTCCGAAATTCCAAATTCCGAGTTCGGAATTCCGAGTTCAGAGTTCAGAATTCCGAATTCCAAGTTCCGAATTCCAAGTTCCGAATTCCGAATTCCGAATTCCGAGTTCCAAATTCCGAGTTCCAAATTCCGAGTTCCAAATTCTGAGTTCAGAATTCTGAGTTCCAAATTCTGAGTTTGGAATTCCGAGTTTGGAATTCCGAGTTTGGAATTCCAAGTTCAAAATTCCAAATTCCAAATTCTGAGTTCAGAATTCCAAATTCCGAGTTCTGTGTTCCGAGTTCAGAATTCCGAGTTCCAAATTCCGAGTTCCGAAATTCCAAATTCCGAGTTTGGAATTCCGAGTTTGTAATTCCAAGTTCAAAATTCTGAATTCCAAATTCTGAGTTCGGAATTCCGATTTCGGAATTCCGAGTTCCAAGTTCCGAATTCCAAGTTCCGAATTCCGAGTTCAGAATTCCGAGTTCTGAGTTCCGAGTTCCGAGTTCCGAGTTCCGTGTTCCGAGTTCAGAATTCCGAGTTCCAAATTCCGAGTTCCGAAATTCCAAATTCCGAGTTCGGAATTCCGAGTTTGGAATTCCAAGTTCAAAAGTCTGAATTCCAAGTTCTGAGTTTGGAATTCCGAGTTCCGAATTCCAAGTTCTGAATTCCGAGTTCAGAATTCCAAGTTCAAAAGTCTGAATTCCAAATTCTGAGTTTGGAATTCCGAGTTCCGAATTCTGAGTTTGGAATTCCGAGTTCCGAATTCCAAGTTCTGAATTCCGAGTTCAGAATTCCAAATTCCGAGTTCCGAGTTCCATGTTCCGAGTTCAGAATTCCGAGTTCCAAATTCCGAGTTCCGAAATTCCAAATTCCGATTTTGGAATTCCGAGTTTGGAATTCCAAGTTCAAAATTCTGAATTCCAAATTCTGAGTTTGGAATTCCGAGTTCAGAATTCCGAGTTCCGAGTTCGGAATTCCAAGTTTGGAATTCCAAATTCCAAATTCCGAGTTCAGAATTCCAAATTCCGAGTTCGGAATTCCGAGTTCCGAAATTCCAAATTCCGAGTTCGGAATTCCGAGTTCAGAGTTCAGAATTCCGAATTCCAAGTTCCGAATTCCGAGTTCCGAATTCCGAATTCCAAATTCCGAGTTCCAAATTCCGAGTTCCAAATTCCGAGTTCCAAATTCTGAGTTCCGAAATCCGAGTTCCGAATTCTGAGTTCCAAATTATGAGTTTGGAATTCCGAGTTTGGAATTCCGAGTTTGGAATTCCAAGTTCCAAATTCCAAATTCTGAGTTCGGAATTCCGATTTCGGAATTCCGAGTTCCAAGTTCCGAATTCCAAGTTCCGAATTCCGAGTTCAGAATTCCAAATTCCGAGTTCCGAGTTCCGAGTTCCGTGTTCCGAGTTCAGAATTCCGAGTTCCAAATTCCGAGTTCCGAAATTCCAAATTCCGAGTTCGGAATTCCGAGTTTGGAATTCCAAGTTCAAAAGTCTGAATTCCAAGTTCTGAGTTTGGAATTCCGAGTTCCGAATTCCAAGTTCTGAATTCCGAGTTCAGAATTCCAAGTTCAAAAGTCTGAATTCCAAATTCTGAGTTTGGAATTCCGAGTTCCGAATTCTGAGTTTGGAATTCCGAGTTCCGAATTCCAAGTTCTGAATTCCGAGTTCAGAATTCCAAATTCCGAGTTCCGAGTTCCATGTTCCGAGTTCAGAATTCCGAGTTCCAAATTCCGAGTTCCGAAATTCCAAATTCCGATTTCGGAATTCCGAGTTTGGAATTCCAAGTTCAAAATTCTGAATTCCAAATTCTGAGTTTGGAATTCCGAGTTCGGAATTCCGAATTCCAAGTTCCGAATTCCGAGTTCCAAATTCTGAGTTTGGAATTCCGAGTTTGGAATTCCCAGTTTGGAATTCCAAGTTCCAAATTCCAAGTTCCAAATTCCAAATTCTGAGTTCGGAATTCCGATTTCCAAGTTCCGAATTCCGAGTTCCGAATTCCGAGTTCCGAATTCCGAGTTCAGAATTCCGAGTTCCGAGTTCCGAGTTCCGTGTTCCGAGTTCAGAATTCCGAGTTCCAAATTCCGAGTTCCGAAATTCCAAATTCCGAGTTCGGAATTCCGAGTTTGGAATTCCAAGTTCAAAAGTCTGAATTCCAAGTTCTGAGTTTGGAATTCCGAGTTCCGAATTCCAAGTTCTGAATTCCGAGTTCAGAATTCCAAGTTCAAAAGTCTGAATTCCAAATTCTGAGTTTGGAATTCCGAGTTCCGAATTCTGAGTTTGGAATTCCGAGTTCCGAATTCCAAGTTCTGAATTCCGAGTTCAGAATTCCAAATTCCAAATTCCGAGTTCCGAGTTCCATGTTCCGAGTTCCGAAATTCCAAATTCCGATTTCGGAATTCCGAGTTTGGAATTCCAAGTTCAAAATTCTGAATTCCAAATTCTGAGTTTGGAATTCCGAGTTTGGAATTCCGAATTCCAAGTTCCGAATTCCGAGTTCCAAATTCTGAGTTTGGAATTCCGAGTTTGGAATTCCGAGTTTGGAATTCCAAGTTCCAAATTCCAAGTTCCAAATTCCAAATTCTGAGTTCGGAATTCCGATTTCGGAATTCCGAGTTCCAAGTTCCGAATTCCAAGTTCCGAATTACGAGTTCAGAATTCCGAGTTCCGAGTTCCGAGTTCCGTGTTCCGAGTTCAGAATTCCGAGTTCCAAATTCCGAGTTCCGAAATTCCAAATTCCGAGTTCGGAATTCCGAGTTTGGAATTCCGAGTTCAAAAGTCTGAATTCCAAGTTCTGAGTTTGGAATTCCGAGTTCCGAATTCCAAGTTCTGAATTCCGAGTTCAGAATTCCAAATTCCGAGTTCCGAGTTCCATGTTCCGAGTTCAGAATTCCGAGTTCCAAATTCCGAGTTCCGAAATTCCAAATTCCGATTTCGGAATTCCGAGTTTGGAATTCCAAGTTCAAAATTCTGAATTCCAAATTTTGAGTTTGGAATTCCGAGTTCAGAATTCCGAGTTCCGAGTTCGGAATTCCAAGTTTGGAATTCCAAATTCCAAATTCCGAGTTCAGAATTCCAAATTCCGAGTTCGGAATTCCGAGTTCCGAAATTCCAAATTCCGAGTTCGGAATTCCGAGTTCAGAGTTCAGAATTCCGAATTCCAAGTTCCGAATTCCAAGTTCCGAATTCCGAATTCCAAATTCCGAGTTCCAAATTCCGAGTTCCAAATTCCGAGTTCCAAATTCTGAGTTCAGAATTCTGAGTTCCAAATTCTGAGTTTGGAATTCCGAGTTTGGAATTCCGAGTTTGGAATTCCAAGTTCAAAATTCCAAATTCCAAATTCTGAGTTCAGAATTCCAAATTCCGAGTTCTGTGTTCCGAGTTCAGAATTCCGAGTTCCAAATTCCGAGTTCCGAAATTCCAAATTCCGAGTTTGGAATTCCGAGTTTGTAATTCCAAGTTCAAAAGTCTGAATTCCAAATTCTGAGTTTGGAATTCCGAGTTCCGAATTCTGAGTTTGGAATTCCGAGTTCCGAATTCCAAGTTCTGAATTCCGAGTTCAGAATTCCATATTCCGAGTTCCGAGTTCCATGTTCCGAGTTCAGAATTCCGAGTTCCAAATTCCGAGTTCCGAAATTCCAAATTCCGATTTTGGAATTCCGAGTTTGGAATTCCAAGTTCAAAATTCTGAATTCCAAATTCTGAGTTTGGAATTCCGAGTTCAGAATTCCGAGTTCCGAGTTCGGAATTCCAAGTTTGGAATTCCAAATTCCAAATTCCGAGTTCAGAATTCCAAATTCCGAGTTCGGAATTCCGAGTTCCGAAATTCCAAATTCCGAGTTCGGAATTCCGAGTTCAGAGTTCAGAATTCCGAATTCCAAGTTCCAAATTCCGAGTTCCGAATTCCGAATTCCAAATTCCGAGTTCCAAATTCCGAGTTCCAAATTCCGAGTTCCAAATTCTGAGTTCAGAATTCTGAGTTCCAAATTCTGAGTTTGGAATTCCGAGTTTGGAATTCCGAGTTTGGAATTCCGAGTTTGGAATTCCAAGTTCCAAATTCCAAATTCTGAGTTCGGAATTCCGATTTCGGAATTCCGATTTCCAAGTTCCGAAATCCGAGTTCCGAATTCTGAGTTCCAAATTCTGAGTTTGGAATTCCGAGTTTGGAATTCCGAGTTTGGAATTCCAAGTTCCAAATTCCAAATTCTGAGTTCGGAATTCCGATTTCGGAATTCCGAGTTCCAAGTTCCGAATTCCAAGTTCCGAATTCCGAGTTCAGAATTCCAAATTCCGAGTTCCGAGTTCCGAGTTCCGTGTTCCGAGTTCAGAATTCCGAGTTCCAAATTCCGAGTTCCGAAATTCCAAATTCCGAGTTCGGAATTCCGAGTTTGGAATTCCAAGTTCAAAAGTCTGAATTCCAAGTTCTGAGTTTGGAATTCCGAGTTCCGAATTCCAAGTTCTGAATTCCGAGTTCAGAATTCCAAGTTCAAAAGTCTGAATTCCAAATTCTGAGTTTGGAATTCCGAGTTCCGAATTCTGAGTTTGGAATTCCGAGTTCCGAATTCCAAGTTCTTAATTCCGAGTTCAGAATTCCAAATTCCGAGTTCCGAGTTCCATGTTCCGAGTTCAGAATTCCGAGTTCCAAATTCCGAGTTCCGAAATTCCAAATTCCGATTTCGGAATTCCGAGTTTGGAATTCCAAGTTCAAAATTCTGAATTCCAAATTCTGAGTTTGGAATTCCGAGTTCGGAATTCCGAATTCCAAGTTCCGAATTCCGAGTTCCAAATTCTGAGTTTGGAATTCCGAGTTTGGAATTCCGAGTTTGGAATTCCAAGTTCCAAATTCCAAGTTCCAAATTCCAAATTCTGAGTTCGGAATTCCGATTTCCAAGTTCCGAATTCCAAGTTCCGAATTCCGAGTTCAGAATTCCGAGTTCAGAATTCCGAGTTCCGAGTTCCGAGTTCCGTGTTCCGAGTTCAGAATTCCGAGTTCCAAATTCCGAGTTCCGAAATTCCAAATTCCGAGTTCGGAATTCCGAGTTTGGAATTCCAAGTTCAAAAGTCTGAATTCCAAGTTCTGAGTTTGGAATTCCGAGTTCCGAATTCCAAGTTCTGAATTCCGAGTTCAGAATTCCAAGTTCAAAAGTCTGAATTCCAAATTCTGAGTTTGGAATTCCGAGTTCCGAATTCTGAGTTTGGAATTCCGAGTTCCGAATTCCAAGTTCTGAATTCCGAGTTCAGAATTCCAAATTCCAAATTCCGAGTTCCGAGTTCCATGTTCCGAGTTCAGAATTCCGAGTTCCAAATTCCGAGTTCCGAAATTCCAAATTCCGATTTCGGAATTCCGAGTTTGGAATTCCAAGTTCAAAATTCTGAATTCCAAATTCTGAGTTTGGAATTCCGAGTTCGGAATTCCGAATTCCAAGTTCCGAATTCCGAGTTCCAAATTCTGAGTTTGGAATTCCGAGTTTGGAATTCCGAGTTTGGAATTCCAAGTTCCAAATTCCAAGTTCCAAATTCCAAATTCTGAGTTCGGAATTCCGATTTCGGAATTCCGAGTTCCAAGTTCCGAATTCCAAGTTCCGAATTACGAGTTCAGAATTCCGAGTTCCGAGTTCCGAGTTCCGTGTTCCGAGTTCAGAATTCCGAGTTCCAAATTCCGAGTTCCGAAATTCCAAATTCCGAGTTCGGAATTCCGAGTTTGGAATTCCGAGTTCAAAAGTCTGAATTCCAAGTTCTGAGTTTGGAATTCCGAGTTCCGAATTCCAAGTTCTGAATTCCGAGTTCAGAATTCCAAATTCCGAGTTCCGAGTTCCATGTTCCGAGTTCAGAATTCCGAGTTCCAAATTCCGAGTTCCGAAATTCCAAATTCCGATTTCGGAATTCCGAGTTTGGAATTCCAAGTTCAAAATTCTGAATTCCAAATTCTGAGTTTGGAATTCCGAGTTCAGAATTCCGAGTTCCGAGTTCGGAATTCCAAGTTTGGAATTCCAAATTCCAAATTCCGAGTTCAGAATTCCAAATTCCGAGTTCGGAATTCCGAGTTCCGAAATTCCAAATTCCGAGTTCGGAATTCCGAGTTCAGAGTTCAGAATTCCGAATTCCAAGTTCCGAATTCCGAGTTCCGAATTCCGAATTCCAAATTCCGAGTTCCAAATTCCGAGTTCCAAATTCCGAGTTCCAAATTCTGAGTTCAGAATTCCGAGTTCCAAATTCCGAGTTCCGAAATTCCAAATTCCGAGTTCGGAATTCCGAGTTTGGAATTCCAAGTTCAAAAGTCTGAATTCCAAGTTCTGAGTTTGGAATTCCGAGTTCCGAATTCCAAGTTCTGAATTCCGAGTTCAGAATTCCAAGTTCAAAAGTCTGAATTCCAAATTCTGAGTTTGGAATTCCGAGTTCCGAATTCTGAGTTTGGAATTCCGAGTTCCGAATTCCAAGTTCTGAATTCCGAGTTCAGAATTCCAAATTCCAAATTCCGAGTTCCGAGTTCCATGTTCCGAGTTCAGAATTCCGAGTTCCAAATTCCGAGTTCCGAAATTCCAAATTCCGATTTCGGAATTCCGAGTTTGGAATTCCAAGTTCAAAATTCTGAATTCCAAATTCTGAGTTTGGAATTCCGAGTTCGGAATTCCGAATTCCAAGTTCCGAATTCCGAGTTCCAAATTCTGAGTTTGGAATTCCGAGTTTGGAATTCCGAGTTTGGAATTCCAAGTTCCAAATTCCAAGTTCCAAATTCCAAATTCTGAGTTCGGAATTCCGATTTCGGAATTCCGAGTTCCAAGTTCCGAATTCCAAGTTCCGAATTACGAGTTCAGAATTCCGAGTTCCGAGTTCCGAGTTCCGTGTTCCGAGTTCAGAATTCCGAGTTCCAAATTCCGAGTTCCGAAATTCCAAATTCCGAGTTCGGAATTCCGAGTTTGGAATTCCGAGTTCAAAAGTCTGAATTCCAAGTTCTGAGTTTGGAATTCCGAGTTCCGAATTCCAAGTTCTGAATTCCGAGTTCAGAATTCCAAATTCCGAGTTCCGAGTTCCATGTTCCGAGTTCAGAATTCCGAGTTCCAAATTCCGAGTTCCGAAATTCCAAATTCCGATTTCGGAATTCCGAGTTTGGAATTCCAAGTTCAAAATTCTGAATTCCAAATTCTGAGTTTGGAATTCCGAGTTCAGAATTCCGAGTTCCGAGTTCGGAATTCCAAGTTTGGAATTCCAAATTCCAAATTCCGAGTTCAGAATTCCAAATTCCGAGTTCGGAATTCCGAGTTCCGAAATTCCAAATTCCGAGTTCGGAATTCCGAGTTCAGAGTTCAGAATTCCGAATTCCAAGTTCCGAATTCCGAGTTCCGAATTCCGAATTCCAAATTCCGAGTTCCAAATTCCGAGTTCCAAATTCCGAGTTCCAAATTCTGAGTTCAGAATTCTGAGTTCCAAATTCTGAGTTTGGAATTCCGAGTTTGGAATTCCGAGTTTGGAATTCCAAGTTCAAAATTCTGAATTCCAAATTCTGAGTTCGGAATTCCGATTTCGGAATTCCGAGTTCCAAGTTCCGAATTCCAAGTTCCGAATTCCGAGTTCCGAATTCTGAGTTCCAAATTCTGAGTTTGGAATTCCGAGTTTGGAATTCCGAGTTTGGAATTCCAAGTTCCAAATTCCAAATTCTGAGTTCGGAATTCCGATTTCGGAATTCCGAGTTCCAAGTTCCGAATTCCAAGTTCCGAATTCCGAGTTCAGAATTCCAAATTCCGAGTTCCGAGTTCCGAGTTCCGTGTTCCGAGTTCAGAATTCCGAGTTCCAAATTCCGAGTTCCGAAATTCCAAATTCCGAGTTCGGAATTCCGAGTTTGGAATTCCAAGTTCAAAAGTCTGAATTCCAAGTTCTGAGTTTGGAATTCCGAGTTCCGAATTCCAAGTTCTGAATTCCGAGTTCAGAATTCCAAATTCCGAGTTCCGAGTTCCATGTTCCGAGTTCAGAATTCCGAGTTCCAAATTCCGAGTTCCAAAATTCCAAATTCCGATTTCGGAATTCCGAGTTTGGAATTCCAAGTTCAAAATTCTGAATTCCAAATTCTGAGTTTGGAATTCCGAGTTCGGAATTCCGAATTCCAAGTTCCGAATTCCGAGTTCCAAATTCTGAGTTTGGAATTCCGAGTTTGGAATTCCGAGTTTGGAATTCCAAGTTCCAAATTCCAAGTTCCAAATTCCAAATTCTGAGTTCGGAATTCCGATTTCGGAATTCCGAGTTCCAAGTTCCGAATTCCAAGTTCCGAATTCCAAGTTCAGAATTCCGAGTTCCGAGTTCCGAGTTCCGAGTTCAGAATTCCGAGTTCCAAATTCCGAGTTCCGAAATTCCAAATTCCGAGTTCGGAATTCCGAGTTTGGAATTCCAAGTTCAAAAGTCTGAATTCCAAGTTCTGAGTTTGGAATTCCGAGTTCCGAATTCCAAGTTCTGAATTCCGAGTTCAGAATTCCAAGTTCAAAAGTCTGAATTCCAAATTCTGAGTTTGGAATTCCGAGTTCCGAATTCTGAGTTTGGAATTCCGAGTTCCGAATTCCAAGTTCTGAATTCCGAGTTCAGAATTCCAAATTCCAAATTCCGAGTTCCGAGTTCCATGTTCCGAGTTCAGAATTCCGAGTTCCAAATTCCGAGTTCCGAAATTCCAAATTCCGATTTCGGAATTCCGAGTTTGGAATTCCAAGTTCAAAATTCTGAATTCCAAATTCTGAGTTTGGAATTCCGAGTTCGGAATTCCGAATTCCAAGTTCCGAATTCCGAGTTCCAAATTCTGAGTTTGGAATTCCGAGTTTGGAATTCCAAGTTCCAAATTCCAAGTTCCAAATTCCAAGTTCCAAATTCCAAATTCTGAGTTCGGAATTCCGATTTCGGAATTCCGAGTTCCAAGTTCCGAATTCCAAGTTCCGAATTACGAGTTCAGAATTCCGAGTTCCGAGTTCCGAGTTCCGTGTTCCGAGTTCAGAATTCCGAGTTCCAAATTCCGAGTTCCGAAATTCCAAATTCCGAGTTCGGAATTCCGAGTTTGGAATTCCGAGTTCAAAAGTCTGAATTCCAAGTTCTGAGTTTGGAATTCCGAGTTCCGAATTCCAAGTTCTGAATTCCGAGTTCAGAATTCCAAATTCCGAGTTCCGAGTTCCATGTTCCGAGTTCAGAATTCCGAGTTCCAAATTCCGAGTTCCGAAATTCCAAATTCCGATTTCGGAATTCCGAGTTTGGAATTCCAAGTTCAAAATTCTGAATTCCAAATTCTGAGTTTGGAATTCCGAGTTCAGAATTCCGAGTTCCGAGTTCGGAATTCCAAGTTTGGAATTCCAAATTCCAAATTCCGAGTTCAGAATTCCAAATTCCGAGTTCGGAATTCCGAGTTCCGAAATTCCAAATTCCGAGTTCGGAATTCCGAGTTCAGAGTTCAGAATTCCGAATTCCAAGTTCCGAATTCCGAGTTCCGAATTCCGAATTCCAAATTCCGAGTTCCAAATTCCGAGTTCCAAATTCCGAGTTCCAAATTCTGAGTTCAGAATTCTGAGTTCCAAATTCTGAGTTTGGAATTCCGAGTTTGGAATTCCGAGTTTGGAATTCCAAGTTCAAAATTCCAAATTCCAAATTCTGAGTTCAGAATTCCAAATTCCGAGTTCCGAGTTCCGAGTTCCGTGTTCCGAGTTCAGAATTCCGAGTTCCGAGTTCCGAGTTCCGAGTTCCGAATTCCGAGTTCCGAATTCCGAGTTCCGAGTTCCGAGTTCCGAGTTCCGTGTTCCGAGTTCAGAATTCCGAGTTCCAAATTCCGAGTTCCGAAATTCCAAATTCCGAGTTCGGAATTCCGAGTTTGGAATTCCAATTTCAAAAGTCTGAATTCCAAGTTCTGAGTTTGGAATTCCGAGTTCCGAATTCCAAGTTCTGAATTCCGAGTTCAGAATTCCAAGTTCAAAAGTCTGAATTCCAAATTCTGAGTTTGGAATTCCGAGTTCCGAATTCTGAGTTTGGAATTCCGAGTTCCGAATTCCAAGTTCTGAATTCCGAGTTCAGAATTCCAAATTCCGAGTTCCGAGTTCCATGTTCCGAGTTCAGAATTCCGAGTTCCAAATTCCGAGTTCCGAAATTCCAAATTCCGATTTTGGAATTCCGAGTTTGGAATTCCAAGTTCAAAATTCTGAATTCCAAATTCTGAGTTTGGAATTCCGAGTTCAGAATTCCGAGTTCCGAGTTCGGAATTCCAAGTTTGGAATTCCAAATTCCAAATTCCGAGTTCAGAATTCCAAATTCCGAGTTCGGAATTCCGAGTTCCGAAATTCCAAATTCCGAGTTCGGAATTCCGAGTTCAGAGTTCAGAATTCCGAATTCCAAGTTCCGAATTCCGAGTTCCGAATTCCGAGTTCCGAATTCCGAGTTCCAAATTCCGAGTTCCAAATTCCGAGTTCCAAATTCTGAGTTCAGAATTCTGAGTTCCAAATTCTGAGTTTGGAATTCCGAGTTTGGAATTCCGAGTTTGGAATTCCAAGTTCCAAATTCCAAATTCTGAGTTCGGAATTCCGATTTCGGAATTCCGATTTCCAAGTTCCGAAATCCGAGTTCCGAATTCTGAGTTCCAAATTCCGAGTTTGGAATTCCGAGTTTGGAATTCCGAGTTTGGAATTCCAAGTTCCAAATTCCAAATTCTGAGTTCGGAATTCCGATTTCGGAATTCCGAGTTCCAAGTTCCGAATTCCAAGTTCCGAATTCCGAGTTCAGAATTCCAAATTCCGAGTTCCGAGTTCCGTGTTCCGAGTTCAGAATTCCGAGTTCCAAATTCCGAGTTCCGAAATTCCAAATTCCGATTTCGGAATTCCGAGTTTGGAATTCCAAGTTCAAAATTCTGAATTCCAAATTCTGAGTTTGGAATTCCGAGTTCAAAATTCTGAATTCCAAATTCTGAGTTTGGAATTCCGAGTTCGGAATTCCGAATTCCAAGTTCCGAATTCCGAGTTCCAAATTCTGAGTTTGGAATTCCGAGTTTGGAATTCCGAGTTTGGAATTCCAAGTTCCAAATTCCAAGTTCCAAATTCCAAATTCTGAGTTCGGAATTCCGATTTCGGAATTCCGAGTTCCAAGTTCCGAATTCCAAGTTCCGAATTCCGAGTTCAGAATTCCGAGTTCCGAGTTCCGAGTTCCGTGTTCCGAGTTCAGAATTCCGAGTTCCAAATTCCGAGTTCCGAAATTCCAAATTCCGAGTTCGGAATTCCGAGTTTGGAATTCCAAGTTCAAAAGTCTGAATTCCAAGTTCTGAGTTTGGAATTCCGAGTTCCGAATTCCAAGTTCTGAATTCCGAGTTCAGAATTCCAAGTTCAAAAGTCTGAATTCCAAATTCTGAGTTTGGAATTCCGAGCTCCGAATTCTGAGTTTGGAATTCCGAGTTCCGAATTCCAAGTTCTGAATTCCGAGTTCAGAATTCCAAATTCCAAATTCCGAGTTCCGAGTTCCATGTTCCGAGTTCAGAATTCCGAGTTCCAAATTCCGAGTTCCGAAATTCCAAATTCCGATTTCGGAATTCCGAGTTTGGAATTCCAAGTTCAAAATTCTGAATTCCAAATTCTGAGTTTGGAATTCCGAGTTCGGAATTCCGAATTCCAAGTTCCGAATTCCGAGTTCCAAATTCTGAGTTTGGAATTCCGAGTTTGGAATTCCGAGTTTGGAATTCCAAGTTCCAAATTCCAAGTTCCAAATTCCAAATTCTGAGTTCGGAATTCCGATTTCGGAATTCCGAGTTCCAAGTTCCGAATTCCAAGTTCCGAATTACGAGTTCAGAATTCCGAGTTCCGAGTTCCGAGTTCCGTGTTCCGAGTTCAGAATTCCGAGTTCCAAATTCCGAGTTCCGAAATTCCAAATTCCGAGTTCGGAATTCCGAGTTTGGAATTCCGAGTTCAAAAGTCTGAATTCCAAGTTCTGAGTTTGGAATTCCGAGTTCCGAATTCCAAGTTCTGAATTCCGAGTTCAGAATTCCAAATTCCGAGTTCCGAGTTCCATGTTCCGAGTTCAGAATTCCGAGTTCCAAATTCCGAGTTCCGAAATTCCAAATTCCGATTTCGGAATTCCGAGTTTGGAATTCCAAGTTCAAAATTCTGAATTCCAAATTCTGAGTTTGGAATTCCGAGTTCAGAATTCCGAGTTCCGAGTTCGGAATTCCAAGTTTGGAATTCCAAATTCCAAATTCCGAGTTCAGAATTCCAAATTCCGAGTTCGGAATTCCGAGTTCCGAAATTCCAAATTCCGAGTTCGGAATTCCGAGTTCAGAGTTCAGAATTCCGAATTCCAAGTTCCGAATTCCGAGTTCCGAATTCCGAATTCCAAATTCCGAGTTCCAAATTCCGAGTTCCAAATTCCGAGTTCCAAATTCTGAGTTCAGAATTCTGAGTTCCAAATTCTGAGTTTGGAATTCCGAGTTTGGAATTCCGAGTTTGGAATTCCAAGTTCAAAATTCCAAATTCCAAATTCTGAGTTCGGAATTCCGATTTCGGAATTCCGAGTTCCGAATTCCGAATTCCGAGTTCAGAATTCCAAATTCCGAGTTCTGTGTTCCGAGTTCAGAATTCCGAGTTCCAAATTCCGAGTTCCGAAATTCCAAATTCCGAGTTTGGAATTCCGAGTTTGTAATTCCAAGTTCAAAATTCTGAATTCCAAATTCTGAGTTCGGAATTCCGAGTTCAGAATTCCGAGTTCAGAATTCCGAGTTCCGAGTTCTGAATTCCGAGTTCCGAATTCCGAATTCCAAGTTCCGAATTCCGAGTTCAGAATTCCAAGTTCGGAATTCCCAGTTCAAAATTCCGAATTGTAAATTCTGAGTTCCGAATTCCGAATTCCGAGTTCCGAATTCCGAGTTCCGAGTTCAGAATTCCAAGTTCTGAATTCCGAGTACCGAATTCCAAATTCCGAGTTCCAAATTCCGAGTTCCAAATTCCGAGTTCAGAATTCTGAGTTCCAAATTCTGAGTTTGAAATTCCGAGTTTGGAATTCCGAGTTTGGAATTCCGAGTTTGGAATTCCGAGTTTGGAATTCCAAGTTCCAAATTCCAAATTCTGAGTTCGGAATTCCGATTTCGGAATTCCGATTTCCAAGTTCCGAAATCCGAGTTCCGAATTCTGAGTTCCAAATTCTGAGTTCCGAGTTCCGAGTTCCGTGTTCCGAGTTCAGAATTCCGAGTTCCAAATTCCGAGTTCCGAAATTCCAAATTCCGAGTTCGGAATTCCGAGTTTGGAATTCCAAGTTCAAAAGTCTGAATTCCAAGTTCTGAGTTTGGAATTCCGAGTTCCGAATTCCAAGTTCTGAATTCCGAGTTCAGAATTCCAAGTTCAAAAGTCTGAATTCCAAATTCTGAGTTTGGAATTCCGAGTTCCGAATTCCGAGTTCGGAATTCCGAGTTCCGAATTCCAAGTTCTGAATTCCGAGTTCAGAATTCCAAATTCCGAGTTCCGAGTTCCATGTTCCGAGTTCAGAATTCCGAGTTCCAAATTCCGAGTTCCGAAATTCCAAATTCCGATTTCGGAATTCCGAGTTTGGAATTCCAAGTTCAAAATTCTGAATTCCAAATTCTGAGTTTGGAATTCCGAGTTCAGAATTCCGAGTTCCGAGTTCGGAATTCCAAGTTTGGAATTCCAAATTCCAAACTCCGAGTTCAGAATTCCAAATTCCGAGTTCGGAATTCCGAGTTCCGAAATTCCAAATTCCGAGTTCGGAATTCCGAGTTCAGAGTTCAGAATTCCGAATTCCAAGTTCCGAATTCCGAGTTCCGAATTCCGAATTCCAAATTCCGAGTTCCAAATTCCGAGTTCCAAATTCTGAGTTCAGAATTCTGAGTTCCAAATTCTGAGTTTGGAATTCCGAGTTTGGAATTCCGAGTTTGGAATTCCAAGTTCCAAATTCCAAATTCTGAGTTCGGAATTCCGATTTCGGAATTCCGAGTTCCAAGTTCCGAATTCCAAGTTCCGAATTCCGAGTTCAGAATTCCAAATTCCGAGTTCCGAGTTCCGTGTTCCGAGTTCAGAATTCCGAGTTCCAAATTCCGAGTTCCGAAATTCCAAATTCCGAGTTCGGAATTCCGAGTTTGGAATTCCAAGTTCAAAAGTCTGAATTCCAAGTTCAAAAGTCTGAATTCCAAGTTCTGAGTTTGGAATTCCGAGTTCCGAATTCCAAGTTCTGAATTCCGAGTTCAGAATTCCAAGTTCAAAAGTCTGAATTCCAAATTCTGAGTTTGGAATTCCGAGTTCCGAATTCTGAGTTTGGAATTCCGAGTTCCGAATTCCAAGTTCTGAATTCCGAGTTCAGAATTCCAAATTCCGAGTTCCGAGTTCCATGTTCCGAGTTCAGAATTCCGAGTTCCAAATTCCGAGTTCCGAAATTCCAAATTCCGATTTCGGAATTCCGAGTTTGGAATTCCAAGTTCAAAATTCTGAATTCCAAATTCTGAGTTTGGAATTCCGAGTTCGGAATTCCGAATTCCAAGTTCCGAATTCCGAGTTCCAAATTCTGAGTTTGGAATTCCGAGTTTGGAATTCCGAGTTTGGAATTCCAAGTTCCAAATTCCAAGTTCCAAATTCCAAATTCTGAGTTCGGAATTCCGAGTTCGGAATTCCGAGTTCCAAGTTCCGAATTCCAAGTTCCGAATTCCGAGTTCAGAATTCCGAGTTCCGAGTTCCGAGTTCCGTGTTCCGAGTTCAGAATTCCGAGTTCCAAATTCCGAGTTCCGAAATTCCAAATTCCGAGTTCGGAATTCCGAGTTTGGAATTCCAAGTTCAAAAGTCTGAATTCCAAGTTCTGAGTTTGGAATTCCGAGTTCCGAATTCCAAGTTCTGAATTCCGAGTTCAGAATTCCAAGTTCAAAAGTCTGAATTCCAAATTCTGAGTTTGGAATTCCGAGTTCCGAATTCTGAGTTTGGAATTCCGAGTTCCGAATTCCAAGTTCTGAATTCCGAGTTCAGAATTCCAAATTCCAAATTCCGAGTTCCGAGTTCCATGTTCCGAGTTCAGAATTCCGAGTTCCAAATTCCGAGTTCCGAAATTCCAAATTCCGATTTCGGAATTCCGAGTTTGGAATTCCAAGTTCAAAATTCTGAATTCCAAATTCTGAGTTTGGAATTCCGAGTTCGGAATTCCGAATTCCAAGTTCCGAATTCCGAGTTCCAAATTCTGAGTTTGGAATTCCGAGTTTGGAATTCCGAGTTTGGAATTCCAAGTTTGGAATTCCAAGTTCCAAATTCCAAATTCTGAGTTCGGAATTCCGATTTCGGAATTCCGAGTTCCAAGTTCCGAATTCCAAGTTCCGAATTACGAGTTCAGAATTCCGAGTTCCGTGTTCCGAGTTCCGTGTTCCGAGTTCAGAATTCCGAGTTCCAAATTCCGAGTTCCGAAATTCCAAATTCCGAGTTCGGAATTCCGAGTTTGGAATTCCGAGTTCAAAAGTCTGAATTCCAAGTTCTGAGTTTGGAATTCCGAGTTCCGAATTCCAAGTTCTGAATTCCGAGTTCAGAATTCCAAATTCCGAGTTCCGAGTTCCATGTTCCGAGTTCAGAATTCCGAGTTCCAAATTCCGAGTTCCGAAATTCCAAATTCCGATTTCGGAATTCCGAGTTTGGAATTCCAAGTTCAAAATTCTGAATTCCAAATTCTGAGTTTGGAATTCCGAGTTCAGAATTCCGAGTTCCGAGTTCGGAATTCCAAGTTTGGAATTCCAAATTCCAAATTCCGAGTTCAGAATTCCAAATTCCGAGTTCGGAATTCCGAGTTCCGAAATTCCAAATTCCGAGTTCGGAATTCCGAGTTCAGAGTTCAGAATTCCGAATTCCAAGTTCCGAATTCCGAGTTCCGAATTCCAAATTCCAAATTCCGAGTTCCAAATTCCGAGTTCCAAATTCCGAGTTCCAAATTCTGAGTTCAGAATTCTGAGTTCCAAATTCTGAGTTTGGAATTCCGAGTTTGGAATTCCGAGTTTGGAATTCCAAGTTCAAAATTCCAAATTCCAAATTCTGAGTTCAGAATTCCAAATTCCGAGTTCTGTGTTCCGAGTTCAGAATTCCGAGTTCCAAATTCCGAGTTCCGAAATTCCAAATTCCGAGTTTGGAATTCCGAGTTTGTAATTCCAAGTTCAAAATTCTGAATTCCAAATTCTGAGTTCAGAATTCCGATTTCGGAATTCCGAGTTCCAAGTTCCGAATTCCAAGTTCCGAATTCCGAGTTCAGAATTCCGAGTTCCGAGTTCCGAGTTCCGAGTTCCGTGTTCCGAGTTCAGAATTCCGAGTTCCAAATTCCGAGTTCCGAAATTCCAAATTCCGAGTTCGGAATTCCGAGTTTGGAATTCCAAGTTCAAAAGTCTGAATTCCAAGTTCTGAGTTTGGAATTCCGAGTTCCGAATTCCAAGTTCTGAATTCCGAGTTCAGAATTCCAAGTTCAAAAGTCTGAATTCCAAATTCTGAGTTTGGAATTCCGAGTTCCGAATTCTGAGTTTGGAATTCCGAGTTCCGAATTCCAAGTTCTGAATTCCGAGTTCAGAATTCCAAATTCCGAGTTCCGAGTTCCATGTTCCGAGTTCAGAATTCCGAGTTCCAAATTCCGAGTTCCGAAATTCCAAATTCCGATTTTGGAATTCCGAGTTTGGAATTCCAAGTTCAAAATTCTGAATTCCAAATTCTGAGTTTGGAATTCCGAGTTCAGAATTCCGAGTTCCGAGTTCGGAATTCCAAGTTTGGAATTCCAAATTCCAAATTCCGAGTTCAGAATTCCAAATTCCGAGTTCAGAATTCCGAGTTCCGAAATTCCAAATTCCGAGTTCGGAATTCCGAGTTCAGAGTTCAGAATTCCGAATTCCAAGTTCCGAATTCCGAGTTCCGAATTCCGAATTCCAAATTCCGAGTTCCAAATTCCGAGTTCCAAATTCCGAGTTCCAAATTCTGAGTTCAGAATTCTGAGTTCCAAATTCTGAGTTTGGAATTCCGAGTTTGGAATTCCGAGTTTGGAATTCCGAGTTTGGAATTCCAAGTTCCAAATTCCAAATTCTGAGTTCGGAATTCCGATTTCGGAATTCCGATTTCCAAGTTCCGAAATCCGAGTTCCGAATTCTGAGTTCCAAATTCTGAGTTTGGAATTCCGAGTTTGGAATTCCGAGTTTGGAATTCCGAGTTTGGAATTCCAAGTTCCAAATTCCAAATTCTGAGTTCGGAATTCCGATTTCGGAATTCCGAGTTCCAAGTTCCGAATTCCAAGTTCCGAATTCCGAGTTCAGAATTCCAAATTCCGAGTTCCGAGTTCCGAGTTCCGTGTTCCGAGTTCAGAATTCCGAGTTCCAAATTCCGAGTTCCGAAATTCCAAATTCCGAGTTCGGAATTCCGAGTTTGGAATTCCAAGTTCAAAAGTCTGAATTCCAAGTTCTGAGTTTGGAATTCCGAGTTCCGAATTCCAAGTTCTGAATTCCGAGTTCAGAATTCCAAGTTCAAAAGTCTGAATTCCAAATTCTGAGTTTGGAATTCCGAGTTCCGAATTCTGAGTTTGGAATTCCGAGTTCCGAATTCCAAGTTCTGAATTCCGAGTTCAGAATTCCAAATTCCGAGTTCCGAGTTCCATGTTCCGAGTTCAGAATTCCGAGTTCCAAATTCCGAGTTCCGAAATTCCAAATTCCGATTTCGGAATTCCGAGTTTGGAATTCCAAGTTCAAAATTCTGAATTCCAAATTCTGAGTTTGGAATTCCGAGTTCGGAATTCCAAATTCCAAGTTCCGAATTCCGAGTTCCAAATTCTGAGTTTGGAATTCCGAGTTTGGAATTCCGAGTTTGGAATTCCAAGTTCCAAATTCCAAGTTCCAAATTCCAAATTCTGAGTTCGGAATTCCGATTTCGGAATTCCGAGTTCCAAGTTCCGAATTCCAAGTTCCGAATTCCGAGTTCAGAATTCCGAGTTCCGAGTTCCGTGTTCCGAGTTCAGAATTCCGAGTTCCAAATTCCGAGTTCCGAAATTCCAAATTCCGAGTTCGGAATTCCGAGTTTGGAATTCCAAGTTCAAAAGTCTGAATTCCAAGTTCTGAGTTTGGAATTCCGAGTTCCGAATTCCAAGTTCTGAATTCCGAGTTCAGAATTCCAAGTTCAAAAGTCTGAATTCCAAATTCTGAGTTTGGAATTCCGAGTTCCGAATTCCGAGTTCGGAATTCCGAGTTCCGAATTCCAAGTTCTGAATTCCGAGTTCAGAATTCCAAATTCCGAGTTCCGAGTTCCATGTTCCGAGTTCAGAATTCCGAGTTCCAAATTCCGAGTTCCGAAATTCCAAATTCCGATTTCGGAATTCCGAGTTTGGAATTCCAAGTTCAAAATTCTGAATTCCAAATTCTGAGTTTGGAATTCCGAGTTCAGAATTCCGAGTTCCGAGTTCGGAATTCCAAGTTTGGAATTCCAAATTCCAAATTCCGAGTTCAGAATTCCAAATTCCGAGTTCGGAATTCCGAGTTCCGAAATTCCAAATTCCGAGTTCGGAATTCCGAGTTCAGAGTTCAGAATTCCGAATTCCAAGTTCCGAATTCCGAGTTCCGAATTCCGAATTCCAAATTCCGAGTTCCAAATTCCGAGTTCCAAATTCCGAGTTCCAAATTCTGAGTTCAGAATTCTGAGTTCCAAATTCTGAGTTTGGAATTCCGAGTTTGGAATTCCGAGTTTGGAATTCCAAGTTCAAAATTCCAAATTCCAAATTCTGAGTTCGGAATTCCGATTTCGGAATTCCGAGTTCCGAATTCCGAATTCCGAGTTCAGAATTCCAAATTCCGAGTTCTGTGTTCCGAGTTCAGAATTCCGAGTTCCAAATTCCGAGTTCCGAAATTCCAAATTCCGAGTTTGGAATTCCGAGTTTGTAATTCCAAGTTCAAAATTCTGAATTCCAAATTCTGAGTTCGGAATTCCGATTTCGGAATTCCGAGTTCCAAGTTCCGAATTCCAAGTTCCGAATTCCGAGTTCAGAATTCCGAGTTCCGAGTTCCGAGTTCCAAGTTCCGTGTTCCGAGTTCAGAATTCCGAGTTCCAAATTCCGAGTTCCGAAATTCCAAATTCCGAGTTCGGAATTCCGAGTTTGGAATTCCAAGTTCAAAAGTCTGAATTCCAAGTTCTGAGTTTGGAATTCCGAGTTCCGAATTCCAAGTTCTGAATTCCGAGTTCAGAATTCCAAGTTCAAAAGTCTGAATTCCAAATTCTGAGTTTGGAATTCCGAGTTCCGAATTCTGAGTTTGGAATTCCGAGTTCCGAATTCCAAGTTCTGAATTCTGAGTTCAGAATTCCAAATTCCGAGTTCCGAGTTCCATGTTCCGAGTTCAGAATTCCGAGTTCCAAATTCCGAGTTCCGAAATTCCAAATTCCGATTTCGGAATTCCGAGTTTGGAATTCCAAGTTCAAAATTCTGAATTCCAAATTCTGAGTTTGGAATTCCGAGTTCAGAATTCCGAGTTCCGAGTTCGGAATTCCAAGTTTGGAATTCCAAATTCCAAATTCCGAGTTCAGAATTCCAAATTCCGAGTTCGGAATTCCGAGTTCAGAGTTCAGAATTCCGAATTCCAAGTTCCGAATTCCGAGTTCCGAATTCCGAATTCCAAATTCCGAGTTCCAAATTCCGAGTTCCAAATTCCGAGTTCGGAATTCTGAGTTCAGAATTCTGAGTTCCAAATTCTGAGTTTGGAATTCCGAGTTTGGAATTCCGAGTTTGGAATTCCGAGTTTGGAATTCCAAGTTCCAAATTCCAAATTCTGAGTTCGGAATTCCGATTTCGGAATTCCGATTTCCAAGTTCCGAAATCCGAGTTCCGAATTCTGAGTTCCAAATTCTGAGTTTGGAATTCCGAGTTTGGAATTCCGAGTTTGGAATTCCAAGTTCCAAATTCCAAATTCTGAGTTCGGAATTCCGATTTCGGAATTCCGAGTTCCAAGTTCCGAATTCCAAGTTCCGAATTCCGAGTTCAGAATTCCAAATTCCGAGTTCCGAGTTCCGAATTCCGAGTTCCGTGTTCCGAGTTCAGAATTCCGAGTTCCAAATTCCGAGTTCCGAAATTCCAAATTCCGAGTTCCGAATTCCGAGTTTGGAATTCCAAGTTCAAAAGTCTGAATTCCAAGTTCTGAGTTTGGAATTCCGAGTTCCGAATTCCAAGTTCTGAATTCCGAGTTCAGAATTCCAAGTTCAAAAGTCTGAATTCCAAATTCTGAGTTTGGAATTCCGAGTTCCGAATTCCAAGTTCTGAATTCCGAGTTCCGAATTCCAAATTCCGAGTTCCGAGTTCCATGTTGCGAGTTCAGAATTCCGAGTTCCAAATTCCGAGTTCCGAAATTCCAAATTCCGATTTCGGAATTCCGAGTTTGGAATTCCAAGTTCAAAATTCTGAATTCCAAATTCTGAGTTTGGAATTCCGAGTTCGGAATTCCGAATTCCAAGTTCCGAATTCCGAGTTCCAAATTCTGAGTTTGGAATTCCGAGTTCCAAATTCCGAGTTCCAAATTCTGAGTTCAGAATTCTGAGTTCCAAATTCTGAGTTTGGAATTCCGAGTTTGGAATTCCGAGTTTGGAATTCCAAGTTCAAAATTCCAAATTCCAAATTCTGAGTTCGGAATTCCGATTTCGGAATTCCGAGTTCCGAATTCCGAATTCCGAGTTCAGAATTCCAAATTCCGAGTTCTGTGTTCCGAGTTCAGAATTCCGAGTTCCAAATTCCGAGTTCCGAAATTCCAAATTCCGAGTTTGGAATTCCGAGTTTGTAATTCCAAGTTCAAAATTCTGAATTCCAAATTCCGATTTCGGAATTCCGATTTCCAAGTTCCGAAATCCGAGTTCCGAATTCTGAGTTCCAAATTCTGAGTTTGGAATTCCGAGTTTGGAATTCCGAGTTTGGAATTCCAAGTTCCAAATTCCAAATTCTGAGTTCGGAATTCCGATTTCGGAATTCCGAGTTCCAAGTTCCGAATTCCAAGTTCCGAATTCCGAGTTCAGAATTCCAAATTCCGAGTTCCGAGTTCCGAATTCCGAGTTCCGTGTTCCGAGTTCAGAATTCCGAGTTCCAAATTCCGAGTTCCGAAATTCCAAATTCCGAGTTCCGAATTCCGAGTTTGGAATTCCAAGTTCAAAAGTCTGAATTCCAAGTTCTGAGTTTGGAATTCCGAGTTCCGAATTCCAAGTTCTGAATTCCGAGTTCAGAATTCCAAGTTCAAAAGTCTGAATTCCAAATTCTGAGTTTGGAATTCCGAGTTCCGAATTCTGAGTTTGGAATTCCGAGTTCCGAATTCCAAGTTCTGAATTCCGAGTTCAGAATTCCAAATTCCGAGTTCCGAGTTCCATGTTCCGAGTTCAGAATTCCGAGTTCCAAATTCCGAGTTCCGAAATTCCAAATTCCGATTTCGGAATTCCGAGTTTGGAATTCCAAGTTCAAAATTCTGAATTCCAAATTCTGAGTTTGGAATTCCGAGTTCGGAATTCCGAATTCCAAGTTCCGAATTCCGAGTTCCAAATTCTGAGTTTGGAATTCCGAGTTTGGAATTCCGAGTTTGGAATTCCAAGTTCCAAATTCCAAGTTCCAAATTCCAAATTCTGAGTTCGGAATTCCGATTTCGGAATTCCGAGTTCCAAGTTCCGAATTCCAAGTTCCGAATTCCGAGTTCCGAATTCCGAGTTCCGAGTTCCGAGTTCCGTGTTCCGTGTTCCGAGTTCAGAATTCCGAGTTCCAAATTCCGAGTTCCGAAATTCCAAATTCCGAGTTCGGAATTCCGAGTTTGGAATTCCGAGTTCAAAAGTCTGAATTCCAAGTTCTGAGTTTGGAATTCCGAGTTCCGAATTCCAAGTTCTGAATTCCGAGTTCAGAATTCCAAGTTCAAAAGTCTGAATTCCAAATTCTGAGTTTGGAATTCCGAGTTCCGAATTCTGAGTTTGGAATTCCGAGTTCCGAATTCCAAGTTCTGAATTCCGAGTTCAGAATTCCAAATTCCGAGTTCCGAGTTCCATGTTCCGAGTTCAGAATTCCGAGTTCCAAATTCCGAGTTCCGAAATTCCAAATTCCGATTTCGGAATTCCGAGTTTGGAATTCCAAGTTCAAAATTCTGAATTCCAAATTCTGAGTTTGGAATTCCGAGTTCAGAATTCCGAGTTCCGAGTTCGGAATTCCAAGTTTGGAATTCCAAATTCCAAATTCCGAGTTCAGAATTCCAAATTCCGAGTTCGGAATTCCGAGTTCCGAAATTCCAAATTCCGAGTTCGGAATTCCGAGTTCAGAGTTCAGAATTCCGAATTCCAAGTTCCGAATTCCGAGTTCCGAATTCCGAATTCCAAATTCCGAGTTCCAAATTCCGAGTTCCAAATTCCGAGTTCCAAATTCTGAGTTCAGAATTCTGAGTTCCAAATTCTGAGTTTGGAATTCCGAGTTTGGAATTCCGAGTTTGGAATTCCAAGTTCAAAATTCCAAATTCCAAATTCTGAGTTCGGAATTCCGATTTCGGAATTCCGAGTTCCGAATTCCGAATTCCGAGTTCAGAATTCCAAATTCCGAGTTCTGTGTTCCGAGTTCAGAATTCCGAGTTCCAAATTCCGAGTTCCGAAATTCCAAATTCCGAGTTTGGAATTCCGAGTTTGTAATTCCAAGTTCAAAATTCTGAATTCCAAATTCTGAGTTCGGAATTCCGATTTCGGAATTCCGAGTTCCAAGTTCCGAATTCCAAGTTCCGAATTCCGAGTTCAGAATTCCGAGTTCCGAGTTCCGAGTTCCGAGTTCCGTGTTCCGAGTTCAGAATTCCGAGTTCCAAATTCCGAGTTCCGAAATTCCAAATTCCGAGTTCGGAATTCCGAGTTTGGAATTCCAAGTTCAAAAGTCTGAATTCCAAGTTCTGAGTTTGGAATTCCGAGTTCCGAATTCCAAGTTCTGAATTCCGAGTTCAGAATTCCAAGTTCAAAAGTCTGAATTCCAAATTCTGAGTTTGGAATTCCGAGTTCCGAATTCTGAGTTTGGAATTCCGAGTTCCGAATTCCAAGTTCTGAATTCCGAGTTCAGAATTCCAAATTCCGAGTTCCGAGTTCCGTGTTCCGAGTTCAGAATTCCGAGTTCCAAATTCCGAGTTCCGAAATTCCAAATTCCGATTTCGGAATTCCGAGTTTGGAATTCCAAGTTCAAAATTCTAAATTCCAAATTCTGAGTTTGGAAT
This sequence comes from Erythrolamprus reginae, assembly GCF_031021105.1. Taxonomy (NCBI): domain Eukaryota; kingdom Metazoa; phylum Chordata; class Lepidosauria; order Squamata; family Dipsadidae; genus Erythrolamprus; species Erythrolamprus reginae. Next base: position 148,131 of record NW_027248547.1, on the reverse strand, counting down.
TCCGAGTTCAGAATTCCGAGTTCCGAGTTCGGAATTCCAAGTTTGGAATTCCAAATTCCAAATTCCGAGTTCAGAATTCCAAATTCCGAGTTCGGAATTCCGAGTTCCGAAATTCCAAATTCCGAGTTCGGAATTCCGAGTTCAGAGTTCAGAATTCCGAATTCCAAGTTCCGAATTCCGAGTTCCGAATTCCGAATTCCAAATTCCGAGTTCCAAATTCCGAGTTCCAAATTCCGAGTTCGGAATTCTGAGTTCAGAATTCTGAGTTCCAAATTCTGAGTTTGGAATTCCGAGTTTGGAATTCCGAGTTTGGAATTCCGAGTTTGGAATTCCAAGTTCCAAATTCCAAATTCTGAGTTCGGAATTCCGATTTCGGAATTCCGATTTCCAAGTTCCGAAATCCGAGTTCCGAATTCTGAGTTCCAAATTCTGAGTTTGGAATTCCGAGTTTGGAATTCCGAGTTTGGAATTCCAAGTTCCAAATTCCAAATTCTGAGTTCGGAATTCCGATTTCGGAATTCCGAGTTCCAAGTTCCGAATTCCAAGTTCCGAATTCCGAGTTCAGAATTCCAAATTCCGAGTTCCGAGTTCCGAATTCCGAGTTCCGTGTTCCGAGTTCAGAATTCCGAGTTCCAAATTCCGAGTTCCGAAATTCCAAATTCCGAGTTCCGAATTCCGAGTTTGGAATTCCAAGTTCAAAAGTCTGAATTCCAAGTTCTGAGTTTGGAATTCCGAGTTCCGAATTCCAAGTTCTGAATTCCGAGTTCAGAATTCCAAGTTCAAAAGTCTGAATTCCAAATTCTGAGTTTGGAATTCCGAGTTCCGAATTCTGAGTTTGGAATTCCGAGTTCCGAATTCCAAGTTCTGAATTCCGAGTTCAGAATTCCAAATTCCGAGTTCCGAGTTCCATGTTCCGAGTTCAGAATTCCGAGTTCCAAATTCCGAGTTCCGAAATTCCAAATTCCGATTTCGGAATTCCGAGTTTGGAATTCCAAGTTCAAAATTCTGAATTCCAAATTCTGAGTTTGGAATTCCGAGTTCGGAATTCCGAATTCCAAGTTCCGAATTCCGAGTTCCAAATTCTGAGTTTGGAATTCCGAGTTTGGAATTCCGAGTTTGGAATTCCAAGTTCCAAATTCCAAGTTCCAAATTCCAAATTCTGAGTTCGGAATTCCGATTTCGGAATTCCGAGTTCCAAGTTCCGAATTCCAAGTTCCGAATTCCGAGTTCCGAATTCCGAGTTCCGAATTCCGAGTTCCGTGTTCCGAGTTCAGAATTCCGAGTTCCAAATTACGAGTTCCGAAATTCCAAATTCCGAGTTCGGAATTCCGAGTTTGGAATTCCAAGTTCAAAAGTCTGAATTCCAAGTTCTGAGTTTGGAATTCCGAGTTCCGAATTCCAAGTTCTGAATTCCGAGTTCAGAATTCCAAGTTCAAAAGTCTGAATTCCAAATTCTGAGTTTGGAATTCCGAGTTCCGAATTCCGAGTTCGGAATTCCGAGTTCCGAATTCCAAGTTCTGAATTCCGAGTTCAGAATTCCAAATTCCGAGTTCCGAGTTCCATGTTCCGAGTTCAGAATTCCGAGTTCCAAATTCCGAGTTCCGAAATTCCAAATTCCGATTTCGGAATTCCGAGTTTGGAATTCCAAGTTCAAAATTCTGAATTCCAAATTCTGAGTTTGGAATTCCGAGTTCAGAATTCCGAGTTCCGAGTTCGGAATTCCAAGTTTGGAATTCCAAATTCCAAATTCCGAGTTCAGAATTCCAAATTCCGAGTTCGGAATTCCGAGTTCCGAAATTCCAAATTCCGAGTTCGGAATTCCGAGTTCAGAGTTCAGAATTCCGAATTCCAAGTTCCGAATTCCGAGTTCCGAATTCCGAATTCCAAATTCCGAGTTCCAAATTCCGAGTTCCAAATTCCGAGTTCCAAATTCTGAGTTCAGAATTCTGAGTTCCAAATTCTGAGTTTGGAATTCCGAGTTTGGAATTCCGAGTTTGGAATTCCAAGTTCAAAATTCCAAATTCCAAATTCTGAGTTCGGAATTCCGATTTCGGAATTCTGAGTTCGGAATTCCGATTTCGGAATTCCGAGTTCCGAATTCCGAATTCCGAGTTCAGAATTCCAAATTCCGAGTTCTGTGTTCCGAGTTCAGAATTCCGAGTTCCAAATTCCGAGTTCCGAAATTCCAAATTCCGAGTTTGGAATTCCGAGTTTGTAATTCCAAGTTCAAAATTCTGAATTCCAAATTCTGAGTTCGGAATTCCGATTTCGGAATTCCGAGTTCCAAGTTCCGAATTCCAAGTTCCGAATTCCGAGTTCAGAATTCCGAGTTCCGAGTTCCGAGTTCCGAGTTCCGTGTTCCGAGTTCAGAATTCCGAGTTCCAAATTCCGAGTTCCGAAATTCCAAATTCCGAGTTCGGAATTCCGAGTTTGGAATTCCAAGTTCAAAAGTCTGAATTCCAAGTTCTGAGTTTGGAATTCCGAGTTCCGAATTCCAAGTTCTGAATTCCGAGTTCAGAATTCCAAGTTCAAAAGTCTGAATTCCAAATTCTGAGTTTGGAATTCCGAGTTCCGAATTCTGAGTTTGGAATTCCGAGTTCCGAATTCCAAGTTCTGAATTCCGAGTTCAGAATTCCAAATTCCGAGTTCCGAGTTCCATGTTCCGAGTTCAGAATTCCGAGTTCCAAATTCCGAGTTCCGAAATTCCAAATTCCGATTTCGGAATTCCGAGTTTGGAATTCCAAGTTCAAAATTCTGAATTCCAAATTCTGAGTTTGGAATTCCGAGTTCAGAATTCCGAGTTCCGAGTTCGGAATTCCAAGTTTGGAATTCCAAATTCCAAATTCCGAGTTCAGAATTCCAAATTCCGAGTTCGGAATTCCGAGTTCAGAGTTCAGAATTCCGAATTCCAAGTTCCGAATTCCGAGTTCCGAATTCCGAATTCCAAATTCCGAGTTCCAAATTCCGAGTTCCAAATTCCGAGTTCGGAATTCTGAGTTCAGAATTCTGAGTTCCAAATTCTGAGTTTGGAATTCCGAGTTTGGAATTCCGAGTTTGGAATTCCGAGTTTGGAATTCCAAGTTCCAAATTCCAAATTCTGAGTTCGGAATTCCGATTTCGGAATTCCGATTTCCAAGTTCCGAAATCCGAGTTCCGAATTCTGAGTTCCAAATTCTGAGTTTGGAATTCCGAGTTTGGAATTCCGAGTTTGGAATTCCAAGTTCCAAATTCCAAATTCTGAGTTCGGAATTCCGATTTCGGAATTCCGAGTTCCAAGTTCCGAATTCCAAGTTCCGAATTCCGAGTTCAGAATTCCAAATTCCGAGTTCCGAGTTCCGAATTCCGAGTTCCGTGTTCCGAGTTCAGAATTCCGAGTTCCAAATTCCGAGTTCCGAAATTCCAAATTCCGAGTTCCGAATTCCGAGTTTGGAATTCCAAGTTCAAAAGTCTGAATTCCAAGTTCTGAGTTTGGAATTCCGAGTTCCGAATTCCAAGTTCTGAATTCCGAGTTCAGAATTCCAAGTTCAAAAGTCTGAATTCCAAATTCTGAGTTTGGAATTCCGAGTTCCGAATTCTGAGTTTGGAATTCCGAGTTCCGAATTCCAAGTTCTGAATTCCGAGTTCAGAATTCCAAATTCCGAGTTCCGAGTTCCATGTTCCGAGTTCAGAATTCCAAATTCCGAGTTCCGAAATTCCAAATTCCGATTTCGGAATTCCGAGTTTGGAATTCCAAGTTCAAAATTCTGAATTCCAAATTCTGAGTTTGGAATTCCGAGTTCGGAATTCCGAATTCCAAGTTCCGAATTCCGAGTTCCAAATTCTGAGTTTGGAATTCCGAGTTTGGAATTCCGAGTTTGGAATTCCAAGTTCCAAATTCCAAGTTCCAAATTCCAAATTCTGAGTTCGGAATTCCGATTTCGGAATTCCGAGTTCCAAGTTCCGAATTCCAAGTTCCGAATTCCGAGTTCAGAATTCCGAGTTCCGAGTTCCGAGTTCCGTGTTCCGAGTTCAGAATTCCGAGTTCCAAATTCCGAGTTCCGAAATTCCAAATTCCGAGTTCGGAATTCCGAGTTTGGAATTCCAAGTTCAAAAGTCTGAATTCCAAGTTCTGAGTTTGGAATTCCGAGTTCCGAATTCCAAGTTCTGAATTCCGAGTTCAGAATTCCAAGTTCAAAAGTCTGAATTCCAAATTCTGAGTTTGGAATTCCGAGTTCCGAATTCCGAGTTCGGAATTCCGAGTTCCGAATTCCAAGTTCTGAATTCCGAGTTCAGAATTCCAAATTCCGAGTTCCGAGTTCCATGTTCCGAGTTCAGAATTCCGAGTTCCAAATTCCGAGTTCCGAAATTCCAAATTCCGATTTCGGAATTCCGAGTTTGGAATTCCAAGTTCAAAATTCTGAATTCCAAATTCTGAGTTTGGAATTCCGAGTTCAGAATTCCGAGTTCCGAGTTCGGAATTCCAAGTTTGGAATTCCAAATTCCAAATTCCGAGTTCAGAATTCCAAATTCCGAGTTCGGAATTCCGAGTTCCGAAATTCCAAATTCCGAGTTCGGAATTCCGAGTTCAGAGTTCAGAATTCCGAATTCCAAGTTCCGAATTCCGAGTTCCGAATTCCGAATTCCAAATTCCGAGTTCCAAATTCCGAGTTCCAAATTCCGAGTTCCAAATTCTGAGTTCAGAATTCTGAGTTCCAAATTCTGAGTTTGGAATTCCGAGTTTGGAATTCCGAGTTTGGAATTCCAAGTTCAAAATTCCAAATTCCAAATTCTGAGTTCGGAATTCCGATTTCGGAATTCCGAGTTCCGAATTCCGAATTCCGAGTTCAGAATTCCAAATTCCGAGTTCTGTGTTCCGAGTTCAGAATTCCGAGTTCCAAATTCCGAGTTCCGAAATTCCAAATTCCGAGTTTGGAATTCCGAGTTTGTAATTCCAAGTTCAAAATTCTGAATTCCAAATTCTGAGTTCGGAATTCCGAGTTCAGAATTCCGAGTTCAGAATTCCGAGTTCCGAGTTCTGAATTCCGAGTTCCGAATTCCGAATTCCAAGTTCCGAATTCCGAGTTCAGAATTCCAAGTTCGGAATTCCCAGTTCAAAATTCCGAATTGCAAATTCTGAGTTCAGAATTCCAAGTTCCGAATTCCGAGTTCTGAGTTCAGAATTCCAAGTTCCGAATTCCAAGTTCTGAATTCCGAGTTCCGAATTCCAAATTCCGAGTTCCAAATTCCGAGTTCCAAATTCCGAGTTCAGAATTCTGAGTTCCAAATTCTGAGTTTGGAATTCCGAGTTTGGAATTCCAAGTTCCAAATTCCGAGTTCCAAATTCCGAATTCCAAATTCCGAGTTCAGAATTCCGAGTTCCAAATTCTGAGTTTGGAATTCCCAGTTTGCAATTCCCAGTTTTTAATTCCAAGTTCCAAATTCGAAATTCCAAATTCTGAGTTCGGAATTCCGATTTCGGAATTCCGAGTTCCGAGTTCCGAATTCCAAGTTCCGAATTCCGAGTCCAGAATTCCAAATTCCGAGTTCCGAGTTCCGAGTTCCGTGTTCCGAGTTCAGAATTCCGAGTTGCGAAATTCCAAATTCCGAGTTCGGAATTCCGAGTTTGGAATTCCAAGTTCAAAATTCTGAATTCCAAATTCTGAGTTTGGAATTCCGAGTTCCGAATTCCAAGTTCAGAATTCCAAGTTCAGAATTCCGAGTTCAAAATTCCAAATTCCGAGTTCCGAGTTCCGTGTTCCGAGTTCAGAATTCCGAGTTCCAAATTCCGAGTTCCGAATTCCGAATTCCGAGTTCAGAATTCCAAATTCCGAGTTCTGTGTTCCGAGTTCAGAATTCCGAGTTCCAAATTCCGAGTTCCGAAATTCCAAATTCCGAGTTTGGAATTCCGAGTTTGTAATTCCAAGTTCAAAATTCTGAATTCCAAATTCTGAGTTCGGAATTCCGAGTTCAGAATTCCGAGTTCAGAATTCCGAGTTCCGAGTTCTGAATTCCGAGTTCCGAATTCCGAATTCCAAGTTCCGAATTCCGAGTTCAGAATTCCAAGTTCGGAATTCCCAGTTCAAAATTCCGAATAGCAAATTCTGAGTTCAGAATTCCAAGTTCCGAATTCCGAGTTCCGAGTTCAGAATTCCAAGTTCCGAATTCCAAGTTCTGAATTCCGAGTTCCGAATTCCAAATTCCGAGTTCCAAATTCCGAGTTCCAAATTCCGAGTTCAGAATTCTGAGTTCCAAATTCTGAGTTTGGAATTCCGAGTTTGGAATTCCAAGTTCCAAATTCCGAGTTCCAAATTCCGAATTCCAAATTCCGAGTTCAGAATTCCGAGTTCCAAATTCTGAGTTTGGAATTCCCAGTTTGCAATTCCCAGTTTTTAATTCCAAGTTCCAAATTCGAAATTCCAAATTCTGAGTTCGGAATTCCGATTTCGGAATTCCGAGTTCCGAGTTCCGAATTCCAAGTTCCGAATTCCGAGTCCAGAATTCCAAATTCCGAGTTCCGAGTTCCGTGTTCCGAGTTCAGAATTCCGAGTTCAAAATTCTGAATTCCAAATTCTGAGTTTGGAATTCCGAGTTCCGAATTCCAAGTTCAGAATTCCAAGTTCAGAATTCCGAGTTCAAAATTCCAAATTCCGAGTTCCGAGTTCCGTGTTCCGAGTTCAGAATTCCGAGTTCCAAATTCCGAGTTCCGAAATTCTGAGTTCCGAAATTCCAAATTCCGAGTTCGGAATTCCGAGTTTGGAATTCCAAGTTGAAAATTCCGAATTCCAAATTATGAGTTCGGAATTCCGAGTTCAGAATTCCGAGTTCCGAGTTCGGAATTCCAAGTTTGGAATTCCAAATTCCAAATTCCGAGTTCAGAATTCCAAATTCCGAGTTCGGAATTCCGAGTTTGGAATTCCGAGTTTGGAATTCCAAGTTCCAAATTCCAAGTTCCAAATTCCAAATTCTGAGTTCGGAATTCCGATTTCCAAGTTCCGAATTCCAAGTTCCGAATTCCGAGTTCAGAATTCCGAGTTCAGAATTCCGAGTTCCGAGTTCCGAGTTCCGTGTTCCGAGTTCAGAATTCCGAGTTCCAAATTCCGAGTTCCGAAATTCCAAATTCCGAGTTCGGAATTCCGAGTTTGGAATTCCAAGTTCAAAAGTCTGAATTCCAAGTTCTGAGTTTGGAATTCCGAGTTCCGAATTCCAAGTTCTGAATTCCGAGTTCAGAATTCCAAGTTCAAAAGTCTGAATTCCAAATTCTGAGTTTGGAATTCCGAGTTCCGAATTCTGAGTTTGGAATTCCGAGTTCCGAATTCCAAGTTCTGAATTCCGAGTTCAGAATTCCAAATTCCAAATTCCGAGTTCCGAGTTCCATGTTCCGAGTTCAGAATTCCGAGTTCCAAATTTCGAGTTCCGAAATTCCAAATTCCGATTTCGGAATTCCGAGTTTGGAATTCCAAGTTCAAAATTCTGAATTCCAAATTCTGAGTTTGGAATTCCGAGTTCGGAATTCCGAATTCCAAGTTCCGAATTCCGAGTTCCAAATTCTGAGTTTGGAATTCCGAGTTTGGAATTCCGAGTTTGGAATTCCAAGTTCCAAATTCCAAGTTCCAAATTCCAAATTCTGAGTTCGGAATTCCGATTTCGGAATTCCGAGTTCCAAGTTCCGAATTCCAAGTTCCGAATTACGAGTTCAGAATTCCGAGTTCCGAGTTCCGAGTTCCGTGTTCCGAGTTCAGAATTCCGAGTTCCAAATTCCGAGTTCCGAAATTCCAAATTCCGAGTTCGGAATTCCGAGTTTGGAATTCCGAGTTCAAAAGTCTGAATTCCAAGTTCTGAGTTTGGAATTCCGAGTTCCGAATTCCAAGTTCTGAATTCCGAGTTCAGAATTCCAAATTCCGAGTTCCGAGTTCCATGTTCCGAGTTCAGAATTCCGAGTTCCAAATTCCGAGTTCCGAAATTCCAAATTCCGATTTCGGAATTCCGAGTTTGGAATTCCAAGTTCAAAATTCTGAATTCCAAATTCTGAGTTTGGAATTCCGAGTTCAGAATTCCGAGTTCCGAGTTCGGAATTCCAAGTTTGGAATTCCAAATTCCAAATTCCGAGTTCAGAATTCCAAATTCCGAGTTCGGAATTCCGAGTTCCGAAATTCCAAATTCCGAGTTCGGAATTCCGAGTTCAGAGTTCAGAATTCCGAATTCCAAGTTCCGAATTCCGAGTTCCGAATTCCGAATTCCAAATTCCGAGTTCCAAATTCCGAGTTCCAAATTCCGAGTTCCAAATTCTGAGTTCAGAATTCTGAGTTCCAAATTCTGAGTTTGGAATTCCGAGTTTGGAATTCCGAGTTTGGAATTCCAAGTTCAAAATTCTGAATTCCAAATTCTGAGTTCGGAATTCCGATTTCGGAATTCCGAGTTCCAAGTTCCGAATTCCAAGTTCCGAATTCCGAGTTCCGAATTCTGAGTTCCAAATTCTGAGTTTGGAATTCCGAGTTTGGAATTCCGAGTTTGGAATTCCAAGTTCCAAATTCCAAATTCTGAGTTCGGAATTCCGATTTCGGAATTCCGAGTTCCAAGTTCCGAATTCCAAGTTCCGAATTCCGAGTTCAGAATTCCAAATTCCGAGTTCCGAGTTCCGAGTTCCGTGTTCCGAGTTCAGAATTCCGAGTTCCAAATTCCGAGTTCCGAAATTCCAAATTCCGAGTTCGGAATTCCGAGTTTGGAATTCCAAGTTCAAAAGTCTGAATTCCAAGTTCTGAGTTTGGAATTCCGAGTTCCGAATTCCAAGTTCTGAATTCCGAGTTCAGAATTCCAAATTCCGAGTTCCGAGTTCCATGTTCCGAGTTCAGAATTCCGAGTTCCAAATTCCGAGTTCCAAAATTCCAAATTCCGATTTCGGAATTCCGAGTTTGGAATTCCAAGTTCAAAATTCTGAATTCCAAATTCTGAGTTTGGAATTCCGAGTTCGGAATTCCGAATTCCAAGTTCCGAATTCCGAGTTCCAAATTCTGAGTTTGGAATTCCGAGTTTGGAATTCCGAGTTTGGAATTCCAAGTTCCAAATTCCAAGTTCCAAATTCCAAATTCTGAGTTCGGAATTCCGATTTCGGAATTCCGAGTTCCAAGTTCCGAATTCCAAGTTCCGAATTCCGAGTTCAGAATTCCGAGTTCCGAGTTCCGAGTTCCGAGTTCAGAATTCCGAGTTCCAAATTCCGAGTTCCGAAATTCCAAATTCCGAGTTCGGAATTCCGAGTTTGGAATTCCAAGTTCAAAAGTCTGAATTCCAAGTTCTGAGTTTGGAATTCCGAGTTCCGAATTCCAAGTTCTGAATTCCGAGTTCAGAATTCCAAGTTCAAAAGTCTGAATTCCAAATTCTGAGTTTGGAATTCCGAGTTCCGAATTCTGAGTTTGGAATTCCGAGTTCCGAATTCCAAGTTCTGAATTCCGAGTTCAGAATTCCAAATTCCAAATTCCGAGTTCCGAGTTCCATGTTCCGAGTTCAGAATTCCGAGTTCCAAATTCCGAGTTCCGAAATTCCAAATTCCGATTTCGGAATTCCGAGTTTGGAATTCCAAGTTCAAAATTCTGAATTCCAAATTCTGAGTTTGGAATTCCGAGTTCGGAATTCCGAATTCCAAGTTCCGAATTCCGAGTTCCAAATTCTGAGTTTGGAATTCCGAGTTTGGAATTCCAAGTTCCAAATTCCAAGTTCCAAATTCCAAGTTCCAAATTCCAAATTCTGAGTTCGGAATTCCGATTTCGGAATTCCGAGTTCCAAGTTCCGAATTCCAAGTTCCGAATTACGAGTTCAGAATTCCGAGTTCCGAGTTCCGAGTTCCGTGTTCCGAGTTCAGAATTCCGAGTTCCAAATTCCGAGTTCCGAAATTCCAAATTCCGAGTTCGGAATTCCGAGTTTGGAATTCCGAGTTCAAAAGTCTGAATTCCAAGTTCTGAGTTTGGAATTCCGAGTTCCGAATTCCAAGTTCTGAATTCCGAGTTCAGAATTCCAAATTCCGAGTTCCGAGTTCCATGTTCCGAGTTCAGAATTCCGAGTTCCAAATTCCGAGTTCCGAAATTCCAAATTCCGATTTCGGAATTCCGAGTTTGGAATTCCAAGTTCAAAATTCTGAATTCCAAATTCTGAGTTTGGAATTCCGAGTTCAGAATTCCGAGTTCCGAGTTCGGAATTCCAAGTTTGGAATTCCAAATTCCAAATTCCGAGTTCAGAATTCCAAATTCCGAGTTCGGAATTCCGAGTTCCGAAATTCCAAATTCCGAGTTCGGAATTCCGAGTTCAGAGTTCAGAATTCCGAATTCCAAGTTCCGAATTCCGAGTTCCGAATTCCGAATTCCAAATTCCGAGTTCCAAATTCCGAGTTCCAAATTCCGAGTTCCAAATTCTGAGTTCAGAATTCTGAGTTCCAAATTCTGAGTTTGGAATTCCGAGTTTGGAATTCCGAGTTTGGAATTCCAAGTTCAAAATTCCAAATTCCAAATTCTGAGTTCAGAATTCCAAATTCCGAGTTCCGAGTTCCGAGTTCCGTGTTCCGAGTTCAGAATTCCGAGTTCCGAGTTCCGAGTTCCGAGTTCCGAATTCCGAGTTCCGAATTCCGAGTTCCGAGTTCCGAGTTCCGAGTTCCGTGTTCCGAGTTCAGAATTCCGAGTTCCAAATTCCGAGTTCCGAAATTCCAAATTCCGAGTTCGGAATTCCGAGTTTGGAATTCCAATTTCAAAAGTCTGAATTCCAAGTTCTGAGTTTGGAATTCCGAGTTCCGAATTCCAAGTTCTGAATTCCGAGTTCAGAATTCCAAGTTCAAAAGTCTGAATTCCAAATTCTGAGTTTGGAATTCCGAGTTCCGAATTCTGAGTTTGGAATTCCGAGTTCCGAATTCCAAGTTCTGAATTCCGAGTTCAGAATTCCAAATTCCGAGTTCCAAGTTCCATGTTCCGAGTTCAGAATTCCGAGTTCCAAATTCCGAGTTCCGAAATTCCAAATTCCGATTTTGGAATTCCGAGTTTGGAATTCCAAGTTCAAAATTCTGAATTCCAAATTCTGAGTTTGGAATTCCGAGTTCAGAATTCCGAGTTCCGAGTTCGGAATTCCAAGTTTGGAATTCCAAATTCCAAATTCCGAGTTCAGAATTCCAAATTCCGAGTTCGGAATTCCGAGTTCCGAAATTCCAAATTCCGAGTTCGGAATTCCGAGTTCAGAGTTCAGAATTCCGAATTCCAAGTTCCGAATTCCGAGTTCCGAATTCCGAGTTCCGAATTCCGAGTTCCAAATTCCGAGTTCCAAATTCCGAGTTCCAAATTCTGAGTTCAGAATTCTGAGTTCCAAATTCTGAGTTTGGAATTCCGAGTTTGGAATTCCGAGTTTGGAATTCCAAGTTCCAAATTCCAAATTCTGAGTTCGGAATTCCGATTTCGGAATTCCGATTTCCAAGTTCCGAAATCCGAGTTCCGAATTCTGAGTTCCAAATTCCGAGTTTGGAATTCCGAGTTTGGAATTCCGAGTTTGGAATTCCAAGTTCCAAATTCCAAATTCTGAGTTCGGAATTCCGATTTCGGAATTCCGAGTTCCAAGTTCCGAATTCCAAGTTCCGAATTCCGAGTTCAGAATTCCAAATTCCGAGTTCCGAGTTCCGTGTTCCGAGTTCAGAATTCCGAGTTCCAAATTCCGAGTTCCGAAATTCCAAATTCCGATTTCGGAATTCCGAGTTTGGAATTCCAAGTTCAAAATTCTGAATTCCAAATTCTGAGTTTGGAATTCCGAGTTCAAAATTCTGAATTCCAAATTCTGAGTTTGGAATTCCGAGTTCGGAATTCCGAATTCCAAGTTCCGAATTCCGAGTTCCAAATTCTGAGTTTGGAATTCCGAGTTTGGAATTCCGAGTTTGGAATTCCAAGTTCCAAATTCCAAGTTCCAAATTCCAAATTCTGAGTTCGGAATTCCGATTTCGGAATTCCGAGTTCCAAGTTCCGAATTCCAAGTTCCGAATTCCGAGTTCAGAATTCCGAGTTCCGAGTTCCGAGTTCCGTGTTCCGAGTTCAGAATTCCGAGTTCCAAATTCCGAGTTCCGAAATTCCAAATTCCGAGTTCGGAATTCCGAGTTTGGAATTCCAAGTTCAAAAGTCTGAATTCCAAGTTCTGAGTTTGGAATTCCGAGTTCCGAATTCCAAGTTCTGAATTCCGAGTTCAGAATTCCAAGTTCAAAAGTCTGAATTCCAAATTCTGAGTTTGGAATTCCGAGCTCCGAATTCTGAGTTTGGAATTCCGAGTTCCGAATTCCAAGTTCTGAATTCCGAGTTCAGAATTCCAAATTCCAAATTCCGAGTTCCGAGTTCCATGTTCCGAGTTCAGAATTCCGAGTTCCAAATTCCGAGTTCCGAAATTCCAAATTCCGATTTCGGAATTCCGAGTTTGGAATTCCAAGTTCAAAATTCTGAATTCCAAATTCTGAGTTTGGAATTCCGAGTTCGGAATTCCGAATTCCAAGTTCCGAATTCCGAGTTCCAAATTCTGAGTTTGGAATTCCGAGTTTGGAATTCCGAGTTTGGAATTCCAAGTTCCAAATTCCAAGTTCCAAATTCCAAATTCTGAGTTCGGAATTCCGATTTCGGAATTCCGAGTTCCAAGTTCCGAATTCCAAGTTCCGAATTACGAGTTCAGAATTCCGAGTTCCGAGTTCCGAGTTCCGTGTTCCGAGTTCAGAATTCCGAGTTCCAAATTCCGAGTTCCGAAATTCCAAATTCCGAGTTCGGAATTCCGAGTTTGGAATTCCGAGTTCAAAAGTCTGAATTCCAAGTTCTGAGTTTGGAATTCCGAGTTCCGAATTCCAAGTTCTGAATTCCGAGTTCAGAATTCCAAATTCCGAGTTCCGAGTTCCATGTTCCGAGTTCAGAATTCCGAGTTCCAAATTCCGAGTTCCGAAATTCCAAATTCCGATTTCGGAATTCCGAGTTTGGAATTCCAAGTTCAAAATTCTGAATTCCAAATTCTGAGTTTGGAATTCCGAGTTCAGAATTCCGAGTTCCGAGTTCGGAATTCCAAGTTTGGAATTCCAAATTCCAAATTCCGAGTTCAGAATTCCAAATTCCGAGTTCGGAATTCCGAGTTCCGAAATTCCAAATTCCGAGTTCGGAATTCCGAGTTCAGAGTTCAGAATTCCGAATTCCAAGTTCCGAATTCCGAGTTCCGAATTCCGAATTCCAAATTCCGAGTTCCAAATTCCGAGTTCCAAATTCCGAGTTCCAAATTCTGAGTTCAGAATTCTGAGTTCCAAATTCTGAGTTTGGAATTCCGAGTTTGGAATTCCGAGTTTGGAATTCCAAGTTCAAAATTCCAAATTCCAAATTCTGAGTTCGGAATTCCGATTTCGGAATTCCGAGTTCCGAATTCCGAATTCCGAGTTCAGAATTCCAAATTCCGAGTTCTGTGTTCCGAGTTCAGAATTCCGAGTTCCAAATTCCGAGTTCCGAAATTCCAAATTCCGAGTTTGGAATTCCGAGTTTGTAATTCCAAGTTCAAAATTCTGAATTCCAAATTCTGAGTTCGGAATTCCGAGTTCAGAATTCCGAGTTCAGAATTCCGAGTTCCGAGTTCTGAATTCCGAGTTCCGAATTCCGAATTCCAAGTTCCGAATTCCGAGTTCAGAATTCCAAGTTCGGAATTCCCAGTTCAAAATTCCGAATTGTAAATTCTGAGTTCCGAATTCCGAATTCCGAGTTCCGAATTCCGAGTTCCGAGTTCAGAATTCCAAGTTCTGAATTCCGAGTACCGAATTCCAAATTCCGAGTTCCAAATTCCGAGTTCCAAATTCCGAGTTCAGAATTCTGAGTTCCAAATTCTGAGTTTGAAATTCCGAGTTTGGAATTCCGAGTTTGGAATTCCGAGTTTGGAATTCCGAGTTTGGAATTCCAAGTTCCAAATTCCAAATTCTGAGTTCGGAATTCCGATTTCGGAATTCCGATTTCCAAGTTCCGAAATCCGAGTTCCGAATTCTGAGTTCCAAATTCTGAGTTCCGAGTTCCGAGTTCCGTGTTCCGAGTTCAGAATTCCGAGTTCCAAATTCCGAGTTCCGAAATTCCAAATTCCGAGTTCGGAATTCCGAGTTTGGAATTCCAAGTTCAAAAGTCTGAATTCCAAGTTCTGAGTTTGGAATTCCGAGTTCCGAATTCCAAGTTCTGAATTCCGAGTTCAGAATTCCAAGTTCAAAAGTCTGAATTCCAAATTCTGAGTTTGGAATTCCGAGTTCCGAATTCCGAGTTCGGAATTCCGAGTTCCGAATTCCAAGTTCTGAATTCCGAGTTCAGAATTCCAAATTCCGAGTTCCGAGTTCCATGTTCCGAGTTCAGAATTCCGAGTTCCAAATTCCGAGTTCCGAAATTCCAAATTCCGATTTCGGAATTCCGAGTTTGGAATTCCAAGTTCAAAATTCTGAATTCCAAATTCTGAGTTTGGAATTCCGAGTTCAGAATTCCGAGTTCCGAGTTCGGAATTCCAAGTTTGGAATTCCAAATTCCAAACTCCGAGTTCAGAATTCCAAATTCCGAGTTCGGAATTCCGAGTTCCGAAATTCCAAATTCCGAGTTCGGAATTCCGAGTTCAGAGTTCAGAATTCCGAATTCCAAGTTCCGAATTCCGAGTTCCGAATTCCGAATTCCAAATTCCGAGTTCCAAATTCCGAGTTCCAAATTCTGAGTTCAGAATTCTGAGTTCCAAATTCTGAGTTTGGAATTCCGAGTTTGGAATTCCGAGTTTGGAATTCCAAGTTCCAAATTCCAAATTCTGAGTTCGGAATTCCGATTTCGGAATTCCGAGTTCCAAGTTCCGAATTCCAAGTTCCGAATTCCGAGTTCAGAATTCCAAATTCCGAGTTCCGAGTTCCGTGTTCCGAGTTCAGAATTCCGAGTTCCAAATTCCGAGTTCCGAAATTCCAAATTCCGAGTTCGGAATTCCGAGTTTGGAATTCCAAGTTCAAAAGTCTGAATTCCAAGTTCAAAAGTCTGAATTCCAAGTTCTGAGTTTGGAATTCCGAGTTCCGAATTCCAAGTTCTGAATTCCGAGTTCAGAATTCCAAGTTCAAAAGTCTGAATTCCAAATTCTGAGTTTGGAATTCCGAGTTCCGAATTCTGAGTTTGGAATTCCGAGTTCCGAATTCCAAGTTCTGAATTCCGAGTTCAGAATTCCAAATTCCGAGTTCCGAGTTCCATGTTCCGAGTTCAGAATTCCGAGTTCCAAATTCCGAGTTCCGAAATTCCAAATTCCGATTTCGGAATTCCGAGTTTGGAATTCCAAGTTCAAAATTCTGAATTCCAAATTCTGAGTTTGGAATTCCGAGTTCGGAATTCCGAATTCCAAGTTCCGAATTCCGAGTTCCAAATTCTGAGTTTGGAATTCCGAGTTTGGAATTCCGAGTTTGGAATTCCAAGTTCCAAATTCCAAGTTCCAAATTCCAAATTCTGAGTTCGGAATTCCGAGTTCGGAATTCCGAGTTCCAAGTTCCGAATTCCAAGTTCCGAATTCCGAGTTCAGAATTCCGAGTTCCGAGTTCCGAGTTCCGTGTTCCGAGTTCCGTGTTCCGAGTTCAGAATTCCGAGTTCCAAATTCCGAGTTCCGAAATTCCAAATTCCGAGTTCGGAATTCCGAGTTTGGAATTCCAAGTTCAAAAGTCTGAATTCCAAGTTCTGAGTTTGGAATTCCGAGTTCCGAATTCCAAGTTCTGAATTCCGAGTTCAGAATTCCAAGTTCAAAAGTCTGAATTCCAAATTCTGAGTTTGGAATTCCGAGTTCCGAATTCTGAGTTTGGAATTCCGAGTTCCGAATTCCAAGTTCTGAATTCCGAGTTCAGAATTCCAAATTCCAAATTCCGAGTTCCGAGTTCCATGTTCCGAGTTCAGAATTCCGAGTTCCAAATTCCGAGTTCCGAAATTCCAAATTCCGATTTCGGAATTCCGAGTTTGGAATTCCAAGTTCAAAATTCTGAATTCCAAATTCTGAGTTTGGAATTCCGAGTTCGGAATTCCGAATTCCAAGTTCCGAATTCCGAGTTCCAAATTCTGAGTTTGGAATTCCGAGTTTGGAATTCCGAGTTTGGAATTCCAAGTTTGGAATTCCAAGTTCCAAATTCCAAATTCTGAGTTCGGAATTCCGATTTCGGAATTCCGAGTTCCAAGTTCCGAATTCCAAGTTCCGAATTACGAGTTCAGAATTCCGAGTTCCGTGTTCCGAGTTCCGTGTTCCGAGTTCAGAATTCCGAGTTCCAAATTCCAAATTCTGAGTTTGGAATTCCGAGTTCGGAATTCCGAATTCCAAGTTCCGAATTCCGAGTTCCAAATTCTGAGTTTGGAATTCCGAGTTCGGAATTCCGAGTTTGGAATTCCGAGTTCAAAAGTCTGAATTCCAAGTTCTGAGTTTGGAATTCCGAGTTCCGAATTCCAAGTTCTGAATTCCGAGTTCAGAATTCCAAATTCCGAGTTCCGAGTTCCATGTTCCGAGTTCAGAATTCCGAGTTCCAAATTCCGAGTTCCGAAATTCCAAATTCCGATTTCGGAATTCCGAGTTTGGAATTCCAAGTTCAAAATTCTGAATTCCAAATTCTGAGTTTGGAATTCCGAGTTCAGAATTCCGAGTTCCGAGTTCGGAATTCCAAGTTTGGAATTCCAAATTCCAAATTCCGAGTTCAGAATTCCAAATTCCGAGTTCGGAATTCCGAGTTCCGAAATTCCAAATTCCGAGTTCGGAATTCCGAGTTCAGAGTTCAGAATTCCGAATTCCAAGTTCCGAATTCCGAGTTCCGAATTCCAAATTCCAAATTCCGAGTTCCAAATTCCGAGTTCCAAATTCCGAGTTCCAAATTCTGAGTTCAGAATTCTGAGTTCCAAATTCTGAGTTTGGAATTCCGAGTTTGGAATTCCGAGTTTGGAATTCCAAGTTCAAAATTCCAAATTCCAAATTCTGAGTTCAGAATTCCAAATTCCGAGTTCTGTGTTCCGAGTTCAGAATTCCGAGTTCCAAATTCCGAGTTCCGAAATTCCAAATTCCGAGTTTGGAATTCCGAGTTTGTAATTCCAAGTTCAAAATTCTGAATTCCAAATTCTGAGTTCGGAATTCCGATTTCGGAATTCCGAGTTCCAAGTTCCGAATTCCAAGTTCCGAATTCCGAGTTCAGAATTCCGAGTTCCGAGTTCCGAGTTCCGAGTTCCGTGTTCCGAGTTCAGAATTCCGAGTTCCAAATTCCGAGTTCCGAAATTCCAAATTCCGAGTTCGGAATTCCGAGTTTGGAATTCCAAGTTCAAAAGTCTGAATTCCAAGTTCTGAGTTTGGAATTCCGAGTTCCGAATTCCAAGTTCTGAATTCCGAGTTCAGAATTCCAAGTTCAAAAGTCTGAATTCCAAATTCTGAGTTTGGAATTCCGAGTTCCGAATTCTGAGTTTGGAATTCCGAGTTCCGAATTCCAAGTTCTGAATTCCGAGTTCAGAATTCCAAATTCCGAGTTCCGAGTTCCATGTTCCGAGTTCAGAATTCCGAGTTCCAAATTCCGAGTTCCGAAATTCCAAATTCCGATTTTGGAATTCCGAGTTTGGAATTCCAAGTTCAAAATTCTGAATTCCAAATTCTGAGTTTGGAATTCCGAGTTCAGAATTCCGAGTTCCGAGTTCGGAATTCCAAGTTTGGAATTCCAAATTCCAAATTCCGAGTTCAGAATTCCAAATTCCGAGTTCAGAATTCCGAGTTCCGAAATTCCAAATTCCGAGTTCGGAATTCCGAGTTCAGAGTTCAGAATTCCGAATTCCAAGTTCCGAATTCCGAGTTCCGAATTCCGAATTCCAAATTCCGAGTTCCAAATTCCGAGTTCCAAATTCCGAGTTCCAAATTCTGAGTTCAGAATTCTGAGTTCCAAATTCTGAGTTTGGAATTCCGAGTTTGGAATTCCGAGTTTGGAATTCCGAGTTTGGAATTCCAAGTTCCAAATTCCAAATTCTGAGTTCGGAATTCCGATTTCGGAATTCCGATTTCCAAGTTCCGAAATCCGAGTTCCGAATTCTGAGTTCCAAATTCTGAGTTTGGAATTCCGAGTTTGGAATTCCGAGTTTGGAATTCCGAGTTTGGAATTCCAAGTTCCAAATTCCAAATTCTGAGTTCGGAATTCCGATTTCGGAATTCCGAGTTCCAAGTTCCGAATTCCAAGTTCCGAATTCCGAGTTCAGAATTCCAAATTCCGAGTTCCGAGTTCCGAGTTCCGTGTTCCGAGTTCAGAATTCCGAGTTCCAAATTCCGAGTTCCGAAATTCCAAATTCCGAGTTCGGAATTCCGAGTTTGGAATTCCAAGTTCAAAAGTCTGAATTCCAAGTTCTGAGTTTGGAATTCCGAGTTCCGAATTCCAAGTTCTGAATTCCGAGTTCAGAATTCCAAGTTCAAAAGTCTGAATTCCAAATTCTGAGTTTGGAATTCCGAGTTCCGAATTCTGAGTTTGGAATTCCGAGTTCCGAATTCCAAGTTCTGAATTCCGAGTTCAGAATTCCAAATTCCGAGTTCCGAGTTCCATGTTCCGAGTTCAGAATTCCGAGTTCCAAATTCCGAGTTCCGAAATTCCAAATTCCGATTTCGGAATTCCGAGTTTGGAATTCCAAGTTCAAAATTCTGAATTCCAAATTCTGAGTTTGGAATTCCGAGTTCGGAATTCCGAATTCCAAGTTCCGAATTCCGAGTTCCAAATTCTGAGTTTGGAATTCCGAGTTTGGAATTCCGAGTTTGGAATTCCAAGTTCCAAATTCCAAGTTCCAAATTCCAAATTCTGAGTTCGGAATTCCGATTTCGGAATTCCGAGTTCCAAGTTCCGAATTCCAAGTTCCGAATTCCGAGTTCAGAATTCCGAGTTCCGAGTTCCGAGTTCCGTGTTCCGAGTTCAGAATTCCGAGTTCCAAATTCCGAGTTCCGAAATTCCAAATTCCGAGTTCGGAATTCCGAGTTTGGAATTCCAAGTTCAAAAGTCTGAATTCCAAGTTCTGAGTTTGGAATTCCGAGTTCCGAATTCCAAGTTCTGAATTCCGAGTTCAGAATTCCAAGTTCAAAAGTCTGAATTCCAAATTCTGAGTTTGGAATTCCGAGTTCCGAATTCCGAGTTCGGAATTCCGAGTTCCGAATTCCAAGTTCTGAATTCCGAGTTCAGAATTCCAAATTCCGAGTTCCGAGTTCCATGTTCCGAGTTCAGAATTCCGAGTTCCAAATTCCGAGTTCCGAAATTCCAAATTCCGATTTCGGAATTCCGAGTTTGGAATTCCAAGTTCAAAATTCTGAATTCCAAATTCTGAGTTTGGAATTCCGAGTTCAGAATTCCGAGTTCCGAGTTCGGAATTCCAAGTTTGGAATTCCAAATTCCAAATTCCGAGTTCAGAATTCCAAATTCCGAGTTCGGAATTCCGAGTTCCGAAATTCCAAATTCCGAGTTCGGAATTCCGAGTTCAGAGTTCAGAATTCCGAATTCCAAGTTCCGAATTCCGAGTTCCGAATTCCGAATTCCAAATTCCGAGTTCCAAATTCCGAGTTCCAAATTCCGAGTTCCAAATTCTGAGTTCAGAATTCTGAGTTCCAAATTCTGAGTTTGGAATTCCGAGTTTGGAATTCCGAGTTTGGAATTCCAAGTTCAAAATTCCAAATTCCAAATTCTGAGTTCGGAATTCCGATTTCGGAATTCCGAGTTCCGAATTCCGAATTCCGAGTTCAGAATTCCAAATTCCGAGTTCTGTGTTCCGAGTTCAGAATTCCGAGTTCCAAATTCCGAGTTCCGAAATTCCAAATTCCGAGTTTGGAATTCCGAGTTTGTAATTCCAAGTTCAAAATTCTGAATTCCAAATTCTGAGTTCGGAATTCCGATTTCGGAATTCCGAGTTCCAAGTTCCGAATTCCAAGTTCCGAATTCCGAGTTCAGAATTCCGAGTTCCGAGTTCCGAGTTCCAAGTTCCGTGTTCCGAGTTCAGAATTCCGAGTTCCAAATTCCGAGTTCCGAAATTCCAAATTCCGAGTTCGGAATTCCGAGTTTGGAATTCCAAGTTCAAAAGTCTGAATTCCAAGTTCTGAGTTTGGAATTCCGAGTTCCGAATTCCAAGTTCTGAATTCCGAGTTCAGAATTCCAAGTTCAAAAGTCTGAATTCCAAATTCTGAGTTTGGAATTCCGAGTTCCGAATTCTGAGTTTGGAATTCCGAGTTCCGAATTCCAAGTTCTGAATTCTGAGTTCAGAATTCCAAATTCCGAGTTCCGAGTTCCATGTTCCGAGTTCAGAATTCCGAGTTCCAAATTCCGAGTTCCGAAATTCCAAATTCCGATTTCGGAATTCCGAGTTTGGAATTCCAAGTTCAAAATTCTGAATTCCAAATTCTGAGTTTGGAATTCCGAGTTCAGAATTCCGAGTTCCGAGTTCGGAATTCCAAGTTTGGAATTCCAAATTCCAAATTCCGAGTTCAGAATTCCAAATTCCGAGTTCGGAATTCCGAGTTCAGAGTTCAGAATTCCGAATTCCAAGTTCCGAATTCCGAGTTCCGAATTCCGAATTCCAAATTCCGAGTTCCAAATTCCGAGTTCCAAATTCCGAGTTCGGAATTCCGAGTTTGGAATTCCAAGTTCAAAAGTCTGAATTCCAAGTTCTGAGTTTGGAATTCCGAGTTCCGAATTCCAAGTTCTGAATTCCGAGTTCAGAATTCCAAGTTCAAAAGTCTGAATTCCAAATTCTGAGTTTGGAATTCCGAGTTCCGAATTCTGAGTTTGGAATTCCGAGTTCCGAATTCCAAGTTCTGAATTCCGAGTTCAGAATTCCAAATTCCGAGTTCCGAGTTCCATGTTCCGAGTTCAGAATTCCGAGTTCCAAATTCCGAGTTCCGAAATTCCAAATTCCGATTTCGGAATTCCGAGTTTGGAATTCCAAGTTCAAAATTCTGAATTCCAAATTCTGAGTTTGGAATTCCGAGTTCAGAATTCCGAGTTCCGAGTTCGGAATTCCAAGTTTGGAATTCCAAATTCCAAATTCCGAGTTCAGAATTCCAAATTCCGAGTTCGGAATTCCGAGTTCAGAGTTCAGAATTCCGAATTCCAAGTTCCGAAATCCGAGTTCCGAATTCTGAGTTCCAAATTCTGAGTTTGGAATTCCGAGTTTGGAATTCCGAGTTTGGAATTCCAAGTTCCAAATTCCAAATTCTGAGTTCGGAATTCCGATTTCGGAATTCCGAGTTCCAAGTTCCGAATTCCAAGTTCCGAATTCCGAGTTCAGAATTCCAAATTCCGAGTTCCGAGTTCCGAGTTCCGAGTTCCGTGTTCCGAGTTCAGAATTCCGAGTTCCAAGTTCCGAGTTCCGAAATTCCAAATTCCGAGTTCGGAATTCCGAGTTTGGAATTCCAAGTTCAAAAGTCTGAATTCCAAGTTCTGAGTTCCATGTTCCGAGTTCAGAATTCCGAGTTCCAAATTCCGAGTTCCGAAATTCCAAATTCCGATTTCGGAATTCCGAGTTTGGAATTCCAAGTTCAAAATTCTGAATTCCAAATTCTGAGTTTGGAATTCCGAGTTCAGAATTCCGAGTTCCGAGTTCGGAATTCCAAGTTTGGAATTCCAAATTCCAAATTCCGAGTTCAGAATTCCAAATTCCGAGTTCGGAATTCCGAGTTCCGAAATTCCAAATTCCGAGTTCGGAATTCCGAGTTCAGAGTTCAGAATTCCGAATTCCAAGTTCTGAATTCCGAGTTCCGAATTCCGAATTCCAAATTCCGAGTTCCAAATTCCGAGTTCCAAATTCCGAGTTCCAAATTCTGAGTTCAGAATTCTGAGTTCCAAATTCTGAGTTTGGAATTCCGAGTTTGGAATTCCGAGTTCCGAATTCCAAGTTCTGAATTCCGAGTTCAGAATTCCAAGTTCAAAAGTCTGAATTCCAAATTCTGAGTTTGGAATTCCGAGTTCCGAATTCTGAGTTTGGAATTCCGAGTTCCGAATTCCAAGTTCTGAATTCCGAGTTCAGAATTCCAAATTCCGAGTTCCGAGTTCCATGTTCCGAGTTCAGAATTCCGAGTTCCAAATTCCGAGTTCCGAAATTCCAAATTCCGATTTCGGAATTCCGAGTTTGGAATTCCAAGTTCAAAATTCTGAATTCCAAATTCTGAGTTTGGAATTCCGAGTTCAGAATTCCGAGTTCCGAGTTCGGAATTCCAAATTCCGAGTTCGGAATTCCGAGTTCAGAGTTCAGAATTCCGAATTCCAAGTTCCGAATTCCGAGTTCCGAATTCCGAATTCCAAATTCCGAGTTCCAAATTCCGAGTTCCAAATTCCGAGTTCCAAATTCTGAGTTCAGAATTCTGAGTTCCAAATTCTGAGTTTGGAATTCCGAGTTTGGAATTCCGAGTTTGGAATTCCGAGTTTGGAATTCCAAGTTCCAAATTCCAAATTCTGAGTTCGGAATTCCGATTTCGGAATTCCGATTTCCAAGTTCCGAAATCCGAGTTCCGAATTCCGAGTTCCGAATTCCAAATTCCAAATTCCGAGTTCCAAATTCCGAGTTCCAAATTCTGAGTTCAGAATTCTGAGTTCCAAATTCTGAGTTTGGAATTACGAGTTTGGAATTCCGAGTTTGGAATTCCAAGTTCAAAATTCCAAATTCCAAATTCTGAGTTCGGAATTCCGATTTCGGAATTCCGAGTTCCGAATTCCGAATTCCGAGTTCAGAATTCCAAATTCCGAGTTCTGTGTTCCGAGTTCAGAATTCCGAGTTCCAAATTCCGAGTTCCGAAATTCCAAATTCCGAGTTTGGAATTCCGAGTTTGTAATTCCAAGTTCAAAATTCTGAATTCCAAATTCTGAGTTCGGAATTCCGAGTTCCGAATTCCAAGTTCTGAATTCCGAGTTCAGAATTCCAAGTTCAAAAGTCTGAATTCCAAATTCTGAGTTTGGAATTCCGAGTTCCGAATTCTGAGTTTGGAATTCCGAGTTCCGAATTCCAAGTTCTGAATTCCGAGTTCAGAATTCCAAATTCCGAGTTCCGAGTTCCATGTTCCGAGTTCAGAATTCCGAGTTCCAAATTCCGAGTTCCGAAATTCCGAATTCCAAGTTCTGAATTCCGAGTTCAGAATTCTAAGTTCAAAAGTCTGAATTCCAAATTCTGAGTTTGGAATTCCGAGTTCCGAATTCTGAGTTTGGAATTCCGAGTTCCGAATTCCAAGTTCTGAATTCCGAGTTCAGAATTCCAAATTCCGAGTTCCGAGTTCCATGTTCCGAGTTCAGAATTTCGAATTCCAAGTTCCGAATTCCGAGTTCCGAATTCCGAATTCCAAATTCCGAGTTCCAAATTCCGAGTTCCAAATTCCGAGTTCCAAATTCTGAGTTCAGAATTCTGAGTTCCAAATTCTGAGTTTGGAATTCCGAGTTTGGAATTCCGAGTTTGGAATTCCGAGTTTGGAATTTCAAGTTCCAAATTCCAAATTCTGAGTTCGGAATTCCGATTTCGGAATTCCGATTTCAAAGTTCCGAAATCCGAGTTCCAAATTCCGAGTTCCAAATTCTGAGTTCAGAATTCTGAGTTCCAAATTCTGAGTTTGGAATTCCGAGTTTGGAATTCCGAGTTTGGAATTCCAAGTTCAAAATTCCAAATTCTGAGTTCGGAATTCCGATTTCGGAATTCCGAGTTCCAAGTTCAGAATTCCGAGTTCCGAGTTCCGAGTTCCGTGTTCCGAGTTCAGAATTCCGAGTTCCAAATTCCGAGTTCCGAAATTCCAAATTCCGAGTTCGGAATTCCGAGTTTGGAATTCCGAGTTCAAAAGTCTGAATTCCAAGTTCTGAGTTTGGAATTCTGAGTTCCGAATTCCAAGTTCTGAATTCCGAGTTCAGAATTCCAAGTTCCAAAGTCTGAATTCCAAATTCTGAGTTTGGAATTCCGAGTTCCGAATTCTGAGTTTGGAATTCCGAGTTCCGAATTCCAAGTTCTGAATTCCGAGTTCAGAATTCCAAATTCCGAGTTCCGAGTTCCATGTTCCGAGTTCAGAATTCCGAGTTCCAAATTCCGAGTTCCGAAATTCCAAATTCCGATTTCGGAATTCCGAGTTTGGAATTCCAAGTTCAAAATTCTGAATTCCAAATTCTGAGTTTGGAATTCCGAGTTCAGAATTCCGAGTTCCGAGTTCGGAATTCCAAGTTTGGAATTCCAAATTCCAAATTCCGAGTTCAGAATTCCAAATTCCGAGTTTGGAATTCCGAGTTCCGAAATTCCAAATTCCGAGTTCGGAATTCCGAGTTCAGAGTTCAGAATTCCGAATTCCAAGTTCCGAATTCCGAGTTCCGAATTCCGAATTCCAAATTCCGAGTTCCAAATTCCGAGTTCCAAATTCCGAGTTCCAAATTCTGAGTTCAGAATTCTGAGTTCCAAATTCTGAGTTTGGAATTCCGAGTTTGGAATTCCGAGTTTGGAATTCCAAGTTCAAAATTCCAAATTCCAAATTCTGAGTTCGGAATTCCGATTTCGGAATTCCGATTTCGGAATTCCGAATTCCGAGTTCAGAATTCGAAATTCCGAGTTCTGTGTTCCGAGTTCAGAATTCCGAGTTCCAAATTCCGAGTTCCGAGTTCAGAATTCCGAGTTCCAAATTCCGAGTTCCGAAATTCCAAATTCCGAGTTTGGAATTCCGAGTTTGTAATTCCAAGTTCAAAATTCTGAATTCCAAATTCTGAGTTCGGAATTCCGATTTCGGAATTCCGAGTTCCAAGTTCCGAATTCCAAGTTCCGAATTCCGAGTTCAGAATTCCGAGTTCCGAGTTCCGAGTTCCGAGTTCCGAGTTCAGAATTCCAAATTCCGAGTTCTGTGTTCCGAGTTCAGAATTCCGAGTTCCAAATTCCGAGTTCCGAAATTCCAAATTCCGAGTTTGGAATTCCGAGTTTGTAATTCCAAGTTCAAAATTCTGAATTCCAAATTCCGATTTCGGAATTCCGATTTCCAAGTTCCGAAATCCGAGTTCCGAATTCTGAGTTCCAAATTCTGAGTTTGGAATTCCGAGTTTGGAATTCCGAGTTTGGAATTCCAAGTTCCAAATTCCAAATTCTGAGTTCGGAATTCCGATTTCGGAATTCCGAGTTCCAAGTTCCGAATTCCAAGTTCCGAATTCCGAGTTCAGAATTCCAAATTCCGAGTTCCGAGTTCCGAGTTCCGAATTCCGAGTTCCGTGTTCCGTGTTCCGAGTTCCAAATTCCGAGTTCTGAAATTCCAAGTTCAAAAGTCTGAATTCCAAGTTCTGAGTTTGGAATTCCGAGTTCCGAATTCCAAGTTCTGAATTCCGAGTTCAGAATTCCAAGTTCAAAAGTCTGAATTCCAAATTCTGAGTTTGGAATTCCGAGTTCCGAATTCTGAGTTTGGAATTCCGAGTTCCGAATTCCAAGTTCTGAATTCCGAGTTCAGAATTCCAAATTCCGAGTTCCGAGTTCCATGTTCCGAGTTCAGAATTCCGAGTTCCAAATTCCGAGTTCCGAAATTCCAAATTCCGATTTCGGAATTCCGAGTTTGGAATTCCAAGTTCAAAATTCTGAATTCCAAATTCTGAGTTTGGAATTCCGAGTTCGGAATTCCGAATTCCAAGTTCCGAATTCCGAGTTCCAAATTCTGAGTTTGGAATTCCGAGTTTGGAATTCCGAGTTTGGAATTCCAAGTTCCAAATTCCAAGTTCCAAATTCCAAATTCTGAGTTCGGAATTCCGATTTCGGAATTCCGAGTTCCAAGTTCCGAATTCCAAGTTCCGAATTCCAAGTTCAGAATTCCGAGTTCCGAGTTCCGAGTTCCGTGTTCCGTGTTCCGAGTTCAGAATTCCGAGTTCCAAATTCCGAGTTCCGAAATTCCAAATTCCGAGTTCGGAATTCCGAGTTTGGAATTCCGAGTTCAAAAGTCTGAATTCCAAGTTCTGAGTTTGGAATTCCGAGTTCCGAATTCCAAGTTCTGAATTCCGAGTTCAGAATTCCAAGTTCAAAAGTCTGAATTCCAAATTCTGAGTTTGGAATTCCGAGTTCCGAATTCTGAGTTTGGAATTCCGAGTTCCGAATTCCAAGTTCTGAATTCCGAGTTCAGAATTCCAAATTCCGAGTTCCGAGTTCCATGTTCCGAGTTCAGAATTCCGAGTTCCAAATTCCGAGTTCCGAAATTCCAAATTCCGATTTCGGAATTCCGAGTTTGGAATTCCAAGTTCAAAATTCTGAATTCCAAATTCTGAGTTTGGAATTCCGAGTTCAGAATTCCGAGTTCCGAGTTCGGAATTCCAAGTTTGGAATTCCAAATTCCAAATTCCGAGTTCAGAATTCCAAATTCCGAGTTCGGAATTCCGAGTTCCGAAATTCCAAATTCCGAGTTCGGAATTCCGAGTTCAGAGTTCAGAATTCCGAATTCCAAGTTCCGAATTCCGAGTTCCGAATTCCGAATTCCGAAATTCCAAATTCCGAGTTTGGAATTCCGAGTTTGTAATTCCAAGTTCAAAATTCTGAATTCCAAATTCTGAGTTCGGAATTCCGATTTCGGAATTCCGAGTTCCAAGTTCCGAATTCCAAGTTCCGAATTCCGAGTTCAGAATTCCGAGTTCCGAGTTCCGAGTTCCGAGTTCCGTGTTCCGAGTTCAGAATTCCGAGTTCCAAATTCCGAGTTCCGAAATTCCAAATTCCGAGTTCGGAATTCCGAGTTTGGAATTCCAAGTTCAAAAGTCTGAATTCCAAGTTCTGAGTTTGGAATTCCGAGTTCCGAATTCCAAGTTCTGAATTCCGAGTTCAGAATTCCAAGTTCAAAAGTCTGAATTCCAAATTCTGAGTTTGGAATTCCGAGTTCCGAATTCTGAGTTTGGAATTCCGAGTTCCGAATTCCAAGTTCTGAATTCCGAGTTCAGAATTCCAAATTCCGAGTTCCGAGTTCCATGTTCCGAGTTCAGAATTCCGAGTTCCAAATTCCGAGTTCCGAAATTCCAAATTCCGATTTCGGAATTCCGAGTTTGGAATTCCAAGTTCAAAATTCTGAATTCCAAATTCTGAGTTTGGAATTCCGAGTTCAGAATTCCGAGTTCCGAGTTCGGAATTCCAAGTTTGGAAT
This sequence comes from Erythrolamprus reginae, assembly GCF_031021105.1. NCBI lineage: Eukaryota > Metazoa > Chordata > Lepidosauria > Squamata > Dipsadidae > Erythrolamprus > Erythrolamprus reginae. Next base: position 121,071 of record NW_027248547.1, on the reverse strand, counting down.
TCCAAATTCCAAATTCCGAGTTCAGAATTCCAAATTCCGAGTTCGGAATTCCGAGTTCCGAAATTCCAAATTCCGAGTTCGGAATTCCGAGTTCAGAGTTCAGAATTCCGAATTCCAAGTTCCGAATTCCGAGTTCCGAATTCCGAATTCCAAATTCCGAGTTCCAAATTCCGAGTTCCAAATTCCGAGTTCGGAATTCTGAGTTCAGAATTCTGAGTTCCAAATTCTGAGTTTGGAATTCCGAGTTTGGAATTCCGAGTTTGGAATTCCGAGTTTGGAATTCCAAGTTCCAAATTCCAAATTCTGAGTTCGGAATTCCGATTTCGGAATTCCGATTTCCAAGTTCCGAAATCCGAGTTCCGAATTCTGAGTTTGGAATTCCGAGTTTGGAATTCCGAGTTTGGAATTCCAAGTTCCAAATTCCAAATTCTGAGTTCGGAATTCCGATTTTGGAATTCCGAGTTCCAAGTTCCGAATTCCAAGTTCCGAATTCCGAGTTCAGAATTCCAAATTCCGAGTTCCGAGTTCCGAATTCCGAGTTCCGTGTTCCGAGTTCAGAATTCCGAGTTCCAAATTCCGAGTTCCGAAATTCCAAATTCCGAGTTCCGAATTCCGAGTTTGGAATTCCAAGTTCAAAAGTCTGAATTCCAAGTTCTGAGTTTGGAATTCCGAGTTCCGAATTCCAAGTTCTGAATTCCGAGTTCAGAATTCCAAGTTCAAAAGTCTGAATTCCAAATTCTGAGTTTGGAATTCCGAGTTCCGAATTCTGAGTTTGGAATTCCGAGTTCCGAATTCCAAGTTCTGAATTCCGAGTTCAGAATTCCAAATTCCGAGTTCCGAGTTCCATGTTCCGAGTTCAGAATTCCGAGTTCCAAATTCCGAGTTCCGAAATTCCAAATTCCGATTTCGGAATTCCGAGTTTGGAATTCCAAGTTCAAAATTCTGAATTCCAAATTCTGAGTTTGGAATTCCGAGTTCGGAATTCCGAATTCCAAGTTCCGAATTCCGAGTTCCAAATTCTGAGTTTGGAATTCCGAGTTTGGAATTCCGAGTTTGGAATTCCAAGTTCCAAATTCCAAGTTCCAAATTCCAAATTCTGAGTTCGGAATTCCGATTTCGGAATTCCGAGTTCCAAGTTCCGAATTCCAAGTTCCAAATTCCAAGTTCCGAATTCCGAGTTCCGAATTCCGAGTTCCGTGTTCCGAGTTCAGAATTCCGAGTTCCAAATTCCGAGTTCCGAAATTCCAAATTCCGAGTTCGGAATTCCGAGTTTGGAATTCCAAGTTCAAAAGTCTGAATTCCAAGTTCTGAGTTTGGAATTCCGAGTTCCGAATTCCAAGTTCTGAATTCCGAGTTCAGAATTCCAAGTTCAAAAGTCTGAATTCCAAATTCTGAGTTTGGAATTCCGAGTTCCGAATTCCGAGTTCGGAATTCCGAGTTCCGAATTCCAAGTTCTGAATTCCGAGTTCAGAATTCCAAATTCCGAGTTCCGAGTTCCATGTTCCGAGTTCAGAATTCCGAGTTCCAAATTCCGAGTTCCGAAATTCCAAATTCCGATTTCGGAATTCCGAGTTTGGAATTCCAAGTTCAAAATTCTGAATTCCAAATTCTGAGTTTGGAATTCCGAGTTCAGAATTCCGAGTTCCGAGTTCGGAATTCCAAGTTTGGAATTCCAAATTCCAAATTCCGAGTTCAGAATTCCAAATTCCGAGTTCGGAATTCCGAGTTCCGAAATTCCAAATTCCGAGTTCGGAATTCCGAGTTCAGAGTTCAGAATTCCGAATTCCAAGTTCCGAATTCCGAGTTCCGAATTCCGAATTCCAAATTCCGAGTTCCAAATTCCGAGTTCCAAATTCCGAGTTCCAAATTCTGAGTTCAGAATTCTGAGTTCCAAATTCTGAGTTTGGAATTCCGAGTTTGGAATTCCAAGTTCAAAATTCCAAATTCCAAATTCTGAGTTCGGAATTCCGATTTCGGAATTCCGAGTTCCGAATTCCGAGTTCCGAATTCCGAATTCCGAGTTCAGAATTCCAAATTCCGAGTTCTGTGTTCCGAGTTCAGAATTCCGAGTTCCAAATTCCGAGTTCCGAAATTCCAAATTCCGAGTTTGGAATTCCGAGTTTGTAATTCCAAGTTCAAAATTCTGAATTCCAAATTCTGAGTTCGGAATTCCGATTTCGGAATTCCGAGTTCCAAGTTCCGAATTCCAAGTTCCGAATTCCGAGTTCAGAATTCCGAGTTCCGAGTTCCGAGTTCCGAGTTCCGTGTTCCGAGTTCAGAATTCCGAGTTCCAAATTCCGAGTTCCGAAATTCCAAATTCCGAGTTCGGAATTCCGAGTTTGGAATTCCAAGTTCAAAAGTCTGAATTCCAAGTTCTGAGTTTGGAATTCCGAGTTCCGAATTCCAAGTTCTGAATTCCGAGTTCAGAATTCCAAGTTCAAAAGTCTGAATTCCAAATTCTGAGTTTGGAATTCCGAGTTCCGAATTCTGAGTTTGGAATTCCGAGTTCCGAATTCCAAGTTCTGAATTCTGAGTTCAGAATTCCAAATTCCGAGTTCCGAGTTCCATGTTCCGAGTTCAGAATTCCGAGTTCCAAATTCCGAGTTCCGAAATTCCAAATTCCGATTTCGGAATTCCGAGTTTGGAATTCCAAGTTCAAAATTCTGAATTCCAAATTCTGAGTTTGGAATTCCGAGTTCAGAATTCCGAGTTCCGAGTTCGGAATTCCAAGTTTGGAATTCCAAATTCCAAATTCCGAGTTCAGAATTCCAAATTCCGAGTTCGGAATTCCGAGTTCAGAGTTCAGAATTCCGAATTCCAAGTTCCGAATTCCGAGTTCCGAATTCCGAATTCCAAATTCCGAGTTCCAAATTCCGAGTTCCAAATTCCGAGTTCGGAATTCTGAGTTCAGAATTCTGAGTTCCAAATTCTGAGTTTGGAATTCCGAGTTTGGAATTCCGAGTTTGGAATTCCGAGTTTGGAATTCCAAGTTCCAAATTCCAAATTCTGAGTTCGGAATTCCGATTTCGGAATTCCGATTTACAAGTTCCGAAATCCGAGTTCCGAATTCTGAGTTCCAAATTCTGAGTTTGGAATTCCGAGTTTGGAATTCCGAGTTTGGAATTCCAAGTTCCAAATTCCAAATTCTGAGTTCGGAATTCCGATTTCGGAATTCCGAGTTCCAAGTTCCGAATTCCAAGTTCCGAATTCCGAGTTCAGAATTCCAAATTCCGAGTTCCGAGTTCCGAATTCCGAGTTCCGTGTTCCGAGTTCAGAATTCCGAGTTCCAAATTCCGAGTTCCGAAATTCCAAATTCCGAGTTCCGAATTCCGAGTTTGGAATTCCAAGTTCAAAAGTCTGAATTCCAAGTTCTGAGTTTGGAATTCCGAGTTCCGAATTCCAAGTTCTGAATTCCGAGTTCAGAATTCCAAGTTCAAAAGTCTGAATTCCAAATTCTGAGTTTGGAATTCCGAGTTCCGAATTCCAAGTTCTGAATTCCGAGTTCAGAATTCCAAATTCCGAGTTCCGAGTTCCATGTTGCGAGTTCAGAATTCCGAGTTCCAAATTCCGAGTTCCGAAATTCCAAATTCCGATTTCGGAATTCCGAGTTTGGAATTCCAAGTTCAAAATTCTGAATTCCAAATTCTGAGTTTGGAATTCCGAGTTCGGAATTCCGAATTCCAAGTTCCGAATTCCGAGTTCCAAATTCTGAGTTTGGAATTCCGAGTTCCAAATTCCGAGTTCCAAATTCTGAGTTCAGAATTCTGAGTTCCAAATTCTGAGTTCGGAATTCCGATTTCGGAATTCCGAGTTCCGAATTCCGAATTCCGAGTTCAGAATTCCAAATTCCGAGTTCTGTGTTCCGAGTTCAGAATTCCGAGTTCCAAATTCCGAGTTCCGAAATTCCAAATTCCGAGTTTGGAATTCCGAGTTTGTAATTCCAAGTTCAAAATTCTGAATTCCAAATTCCGATTTCGGAATTCCGATTTCCAAGTTCCGAAATCCGAGTTCCGAATTCTGAGTTCCAAATTCTGAGTTTGGAATTCCGAGTTTGGAATTCCGAGTTTGGAATTCCAAGTTCCAAATTCCAAATTCTGAGTTCGGAATTCCAATTTCGGAATTCCGAGTTCCAAGTTCCGAATTCCAAGTTCCGAATTCCGAGTTCAGAATTCCAAATTCCGAGTTCCGAGTTCCGAATTCCGAGTTCCGTGTTCCGAGTTCAGAATTCCGAGTTCCAAATTCCGAGTTCCGAAATTCCAAATTCCGAGTTCCGAATTCCGAGTTTGGAATTCCAAGTTCAAAAGTCTGAATTCCAAGTTCTGAGTTTGGAATTCCGAGTTCCGAATTCCAAGTTCTGAATTCCGAGTTCAGAATTCCAAGTTCAAAAGTCTGAATTCCAAATTCTGAGTTTGGAATTCCGAGTTCCGAATTCTGAGTTTGGAATTCCGAGTTCCGAATTCCAAGTTCTGAATTCCGAGTTCAGAATTCCAAATTCCGAGTTCCGAGTTCCATGTTCCGAGTTCAGAATTCCGAGTTCCAAATTCCGAGTTCCGAAATTCCAAATTCCGATTTCGGAATTCCGAGTTTGGAATTCCAAGTTCAAAATTCTGAATTCCAAATTCTGAGTTTGGAATTCCGAGTTCGGAATTCCGAATTCCAAGTTCCGAATTCCGAGTTCCAAATTCTGAGTTTGGAATTCCGAGTTTGGAATTCCGAGTTTGGAATTCCAAGTTCCAAATTCCAAGTTCCAAATTCCAAATTCTGAGTTCGGAATTCCGATTTCGGAATTCCGAGTTCCAAGTTCCGAATTCCAAGTTCCGAATTCCGAGTTCCGAATTCCGAGTTCCGAGTTCCGAGTTCCGTGTTCCGTGTTCCGAGTTCAGAATTCCAAATTCCAAATTCTGAGTTCGGAATTCCGATTTCGGAATTCCGAGTTCCGAAATTCCAAATTCCGAGTTCGGAATTCCGAGTTTGGAATTCCGAGTTCAAAAGTCTGAATTCCAAGTTCTGAGTTTGGAATTCCGAGTTCCGAATTCCAAGTTCTGAATTCCGAGTTCAGAATTCCAAGTTCAAAAGTCTGAATTCCAAATTCTGAGTTTGGAATTCCGAGTTCCGAATTCTGAGTTTGGAATTCCGAGTTCCGAATTCCAAGTTCTGAATTCCGAGTTCAGAATTCCAAATTCCGAGTTCCGAGTTCCATGTTCCGAGTTCAGAATTCCGAGTTCCAAATTCCGAGTTCCGAAATTCCAAATTCCGATTTCGGAATTCCGAGTTTGGAATTCCAAGTTCAAAATTCTGAATTCCAAATTCTGAGTTTGGAATTCCGAGTTCAGAATTCCGAGTTCCGAGTTCGGAATTCCAAGTTTGGAATTCCAAATTCCAAATTCCGAGTTCAGAATTCCAAATTCCGAGTTCGGAATTCCGAGTTCCGAAATTCCAAATTCCGAGTTCGGAATTCCGAGTTCAGAGTTCAGAATTCCGAATTCCAAGTTCCGAATTCCGAGTTCCGAATTCCGAATTCCAAATTCCGAGTTCCAAATTCCGAGTTCCAAATTCCGAGTTCCAAATTCTGAGTTCAGAATTCTGAGTTCCAAATTCTGAGTTTGGAATTCCGAGTTTGGAATTCCGAGTTTGGAATTCCAAGTTCAAAATTCCAAATTCCAAATTCTGAGTTCGGAATTCCGATTTCGGAATTCCGAGTTCCGAATTCCGAATTCCGAGTTCAGAATTCCAAATTCCGAGTTCTGTGTTCCGAGTTCAGAATTCCGAGTTCCAAATTCCGAGTTCCGAAATTCCAAATTCCGAGTTTGGAATTCCGAGTTTGTAATTCCAAGTTCAAAATTCTGAATTCCAAATTCTGAGTTCGGAATTCCGATTTCGGAATTCCGAGTTCCAAGTTCCGAATTCCAAGTTCCGAATTCCGAGTTCAGAATTCCGAGTTCCGAGTTCCGAGTTCCGAGTTCCGTGTTCCGAGTTCAGAATTCCGAGTTCCAAATTCCGAGTTCCGAAATTCCAAATTCCGAGTTCGGAATTCCGAGTTTGGAATTCCAAGTTCAAAAGTCTGAATTCCAAGTTCTGAGTTTGGAATTCCGAGTTCCGAATTCCAAGTTCTGAATTCCGAGTTCAGAATTCCAAGTTCAAAAGTCTGAATTCCAAATTCTGAGTTTGGAATTCCGAGTTCCGAATTCTGAGTTTGGAATTCCGAGTTCCGAATTCCAAGTTCTGAATTCCGAGTTCAGAATTCCAAATTCCGAGTTCCGAGTTCCATGTTCCGAGTTCAGAATTCCGAGTTCCAAATTCCGAGTTCCGAAATTCCAAATTCCGATTTCGGAATTCCGAGTTTGGAATTCCAAGTTCAAAATTCTAAATTCCAAATTCTGAGTTTGGAATTCCGAGTTCAGAATTCCGAGTTCCGAGTTCGGAATTCCAAGTTTGGAATTCCAAATTCCAAATTCCGAGTTCAGAATTCCAAATTCCGAGTTCGGAATTCCGAGTTCCGAAATTCCAAATTCCGAGTTCGGAATTCCGAGTTCAGAGTTCAGAATTCCGAATTCCAAGTTCCGAATTCCGAGTTCCGAATTCCGAATTCCAAATTCCGAGTTCCAAATTCCGAGTTCCAAATTCCGAGTTCGGAATTCTGAGTTCAGAATTCTGAGTTCCAAATTCTGAGTTTGGAATTCCGAGTTTGGAATTCCGAGTTTGGAATTCCGAGTTTGGAATTCCAAGTTCCAAATTCCAAATTCTGAGTTCGGAATTCCGATTTCGGAATTCCGATTTCCAAGTTCCGAAATCCGAGTTCCGAATTCTGAGTTCCAAATTCTGAGTTTGGAATTCCGAGTTTGGAATTCTGAGTTTGGAATTCCAAGTTCCAAATTCCAAATTCTGAGTTCGGAATTCCGATTTCGGAATTCCGAGTTCCAAGTTCCGAATTCCAAGTTCCGAATTCCGAGTTCAGAATTCCAAATTCCGAGTTCCGAGTTCCGAATTCCGAGTTCCGTGTTCCGAGTTCAGAATTCCGAGTTCCAAATTCCGAGTTCCGAAATTCCAAATTCCGAGTTCCGAATTCCGAGTTTGGAATTCCAAGTTCAAAAGTCTGAATTCCAAGTTCTGAGTTTGGAATTCCGAGTTCCGAATTCCAAGTTCTGAATTCCGAGTTCAGAATTCCAAGTTCAAAAGTCTGAATTCCAAATTCTGAGTTTGGAATTCCGAGTTCCGAATTCTGAGTTTGGAATTCCGAGTTCCGAATTCCAAGTTCTGAATTCCGAGTTCAGAATTCCAAATTCCGAGTTCCGAGTTCCATGTTCCGAGTTCAGAATTCCGAGTTCCAAATTCCGAGTTCCGAAATTCCAAATTCCGATTTCGGAATTCCGAGTTTGGAATTCCAAGTTCAAAATTCTGAATTCCAAATTCTGAGTTTGGAATTCCGAGTTCGGAATTCCGAATTCCAAGTTTCGAATTCCGAGTTCCAAATTCTGAGTTTGGAATTCCGAGTTTGGAATTCCGAGTTTGGAATTCCAAGTTCCAAATTCCAAGTTCCAAATTCCAAATTCTGAGTTCGGAATTCCGATTTCGGAATTCCGAGTTCCAAGTTCCGAATTCCAAGTTCCGAATTCCGAGTTCCGAATTCCGAGTTCCGAATTCCGAGTTCCGTGTTCCGAGTTCAGAATTCCGAGTTCCAAATTCCGAGTTCCGAAATTCCAAATTCCGAGTTCGGAATTCCGAGTTTGGAATTCCAAGTTCAAAAGTCTGAATTCCAAGTTCTGAGTTTGGAATTCCGAGTTCCGAATTCCAAGTTCTGAATTCCGAGTTCAGAATTCCAAGTTCAAAAGTCTGAATTCCAAATTCTGAGTTTGGAATTCCGAGTTCCGAATTCCGAGTTCGGAATTCCGAGTTCCGAATTCCAAGTTCTGAATTCCGAGTTCAGAATTCCAAATTCCGAGTTCCGAGTTCCATGTTCCGAGTTCAGAATTCCGAGTTCCAAATTCCGAGTTCCGAAATTCCAAATTCCGATTTCGGAATTCCGAGTTTGGAATTCCAAGTTCAAAATTCTGAATTCCAAATTCTGAGTTTGGAATTCCGAGTTCAGAATTCCGAGTTCCGAGTTCGGAATTCCAAGTTTGGAATTCCAAATTCCAAATTCCGAGTTCAGAATTCCAAATTCCGAGTTCGGAATTCCGAGTTCCGAAATTCCAAATTCCGAGTTCGGAATTCCGAGTTCAGAGTTCAGAATTCCGAATTCCAAGTTCCGAATTCCGAGTTCCGAATTCCGAATTCCAAATTCCGAGTTCCAAATTCCGAGTTCCAAATTCCGAGTTCCAAATTCTGAGTTCAGAATTCTGAGTTCCAAATTCTGAGTTTGGAATTCCGAGTTTGGAATTCCGAGTTTGGAATTCCAAGTTCAAAATTCCAAATTCCAAATTCTGAGTTCGGAATTCCGATTTCGGAATTCTGAGTTCCGAATTCCGAATTCCGAGTTCAGAATTCCAAATTCCGAGTTCTGTGTTCCGAGTTCAGAATTCCGAGTTCCAAATTCCGAGTTCCGAAATTCCAAATTCCGAGTTTGGAATTCCGAGTTTGTAATTCCAAGTTCAAAATTCTGAATTCCAAATTCTGAGTTCGGAATTCCGATTTCGGAATTCCGAGTTCCAAGTTCCGAATTCCAAGTTCCGAATTCCGAGTTCAGAATTCCGAGTTCCGAGTTCCGAGTTCCGAGTTCCGTGTTCCGAGTTCAGAATTCCGAGTTCCAAATTCCGAGTTCCGAAATTCCAAATTCCGAGTTCGGAATTCCGAGTTTGGAATTCCAAGTTCAAAAGTCTGAATTCCAAGTTCTGAGTTTGGAATTCCGAGTTCCGAATTCCAAGTTCTGAATTCCAAGTTCAGAATTCCAAGTTCAAAAGTCTGAATTCCAAATTCTGAGTTTGGAATTCCGAGTTCCGAATTCTGAGTTTGGAATTCCGAGTTCCGAATTCCAAGTTCTGAATTCCGAGTTCAGAATTCCAAATTCCGAGTTCCGAGTTCCATGTTCCGAGTTCAGAATTCCGAGTTCCAAATTCCGAGTTCCGAAATTCCAAATTCCGATTTCGGAATTCCGAGTTTGGAATTCCAAGTTCAAAATTCTGAATTCCAAATTCTGAGTTTGGAATTCCGAGTTCAGAATTCCGAGTTCCGAGTTCGGAATTCCAAGTTTGGAATTCCAAATTCCAAATTCCGAGTTCAGAATTCCAAATTCCGAGTTCGGAATTCCGAGTTCAGAGTTCAGAATTCCGAATTCCAAGTTCCGAATTCCGAGTTCCGAATTCCGAATTCCAAATTCCGAGTTCCAAATTCCGAGTTCCAAATTCCGAGTTCGGAATTCTGAGTTCAGAATTCTGAGTTCCAAATTCTGAGTTTGGAATTCCGAGTTTGGAATTCCGAGTTTGGAATTCCGAGTTTGGAATTCCAAGTTCCAAATTCCAAATTCTGAGTTCGGAATTCCGATTTCGGAATTCCGATTTCCAAGTTCCGAAATCCGAGTTCCGAATTCTGAGTTCCAAATTCTGAGTTTGGAATTCCGAGTTTGGAATTCCGAGTTTGGAATTCCAAGTTCCAAATTCCAAATTCTGAGTTCGGAATTCCGATTTCGGAATTCCGAGTTCCAAGTTCCGAATTCCAAGTTCCGAATTCCGAGTTCAGAATTCCAAATTCCGAGTTCCGAGTTCCGAATTCCGAGTTCCGTGTTCCGAGTTCAGAATTCCGAGTTCCAAATTCCGAGTTCCGAAATTCCAAATTCCGAGTTCCGAATTCCGAGTTTGGAATTCCAAGTTCAAAAGTCTGAATTCCAAGTTCTGAGTTTGGAATTCCGAGTTCCGAATTCCAAGTTCTGAATTCCGAGTTCAGAATTCCAAGTTCAAAAGTCTGAATTCCAAATTCTGAGTTTGGAATTCCGAGTTCCGAATTCTGAGTTTGGAATTCCGAGTTCCGAATTCCAAGTTCTGAATTCCGAGTTCAGAATTCCAAATTCCGATTTCGGAATTCCGAGTTTGGAATTCCAAGTTCAAAATTCTGAATTCCAAATTCTGAGTTTGGAATTCCGAGTTCGGAATTCCGAATTCCAAGTTCCGAATTCCGAGTTCCAAATTCTGAGTTTGGAATTCCGAGTTTGGAATTCCGAGTTTGGAATTCCAAGTTCCAAATTCCAAGTTCCAAATTCCAAATTCTGAGTTCGGAATTCCGATTTCGGAATTCCGAGTTCCAAGTTCCGAATTCCAAGTTCAGAATTCCGAGTTCAGAATTCCGAGTTCCGAGTTCCGAGTTCCGTGTTCCGAGTTCAGAATTCCGAGTTCCAAATTCCGAGTTCCGAAATTCCAAATTCCGAGTTCGGAATTCCGAGTTTGGAATTCCAAGTTCAAAAGTCTGAATTCCAAGTTCTGAGTTTGGAATTCCGAGTTCCGAATTCCAAGTTCTGAATTCCGAGTTCAGAATTCCAAGTTCAAAAGTCTGAATTCCAAATTCTGAGTTTGGAATTCCGAGTTCCGAATTCCGAGTTCGGAATTCCGAGTTCCGAATTCCAAGTTCTGAATTCCGAGTTCAGAATTCCAAATTCCGAGTTCCGAGTTCCATGTTCCGAGTTCAGAATTCCGAGTTCCAAATTCCGAGTTCCGAAATTCCAAATTCCGATTTCGGAATTCCGAGTTTGGAATTCCAAGTTCAAAATTCTGAATTCCAAATTCTGAGTTTGGAATTCCGAGTTCAGAATTCCGAGTTCCGAGTTCGGAATTCCAAGTTTGGAATTCCAAATTCCAAATTCCGAGTTCAGAATTCCAAATTCCGAGTTCGGAATTCCGAGTTCCGAAATTCCAAATTCCGAGTTCGGAATTCCGAGTTCAGAGTTCAGAATTCCGAATTCCAAGTTCCGAATTCCGAGTTCCGAATTCCGAATTCCAAATTCCGAGTTCCAAATTCCGAGTTCCAAATTCCGAGTTCCAAATTCTGAGTTCAGAATTCTGAGTTCCAAATTCTGAGTTTGGAATTCCGAGTTTGGAATTCCGAGTTTGGAATTCCAAGTTCAAAATTCCAAATTCCAAATTCTGAGTTCGGAATTCCGATTTCGGAATTCCGAGTTCCGAATTCCGAATTCCGAGTTCAGAATTCCAAATTCCGAGTTCTGTGTTCCGAGTTCAGAATTCCGAGTTCCAAATTCCGAGTTCCGAAATTCCAAATTCCGAGTTTGGAATTCCGAGTTTGTAATTCCAAGTTCAAAATTCTGAATTCCAAATTCTGAGTTCGGAATTCCGAGTTCAGAATTCCGAGTTCAGAATTCCGAGTTCCGAGTTCCGAGTTCTGAATTCCGAGTTCCGAATTCCGAATTCCAAGTTCCGAATTCCGAGTTCAGAATTCCAAGTTCGGAATTCCCAGTTCAAAATTCCGAATTGCAAATTCTGAGTTCAGAATTCCAAGTTCCGAATTCTGAGTTCTGAGTTCAGAATTCCAAGTTCCGAATTCCAAGTTCTGAATTCCGAGTTCCGAATTCCAAATTCCGAGTTCCAAATTCCGAGTTCCAAATTCCGAGTTCAGAATTCTGAGTTCCAAATTCTGAGTTTGGAATTCCGAGTTTGGAATTCCAAGTTCCAAATTCCGAGTTCCAAATTCCGAATTCCAAATTCCGAGTTCAGAATTCCGAGTTCCAAATTCTGAGTTTGGAATTCCCAGTTTGCAATTCCCAGTTTTTAATTCCAAGTTCCAAATTCGAAATTCCAAATTCTGAGTTCGGAATTCCGATTTCGGAATTCCGAGTTCCGAGTTCCGAATTCCAAGTTCCGAATTCCGAGTCCAGAATTCCAAATTCCGAGTTCCGAGTTCCGTGTTCCGAGTTCAGAATTCCGAGTTGCGAAATTCCAAATTCCGAGTTCGGAATTCCGAGTTTGGAATTCCAAGTTCAAAATTCTGAATTCCAAATTCTGAGTTTGGAATTCCGAGTTCCGAATTCCAAGTTCAGAATTCCAAGTTCAGAATTCCGAGTTCAAAATTCCAAATTCCGAGTTCCGAGTTCCGTGTTCCGAGTTCAGAATTCCGAGTTCCAAATTCCGAGTTCCGAATTCCGAATTCCGAGTTCAGAATTCCAAATTCCGAGTTCTGTGTTCCGAGTTCAGAATTCCGAGTTCCAAATTCCGAGTTCCGAAATTCCAAATTCCGAGTTTGGAATTCCGAGTTTGTAATTCCAAGTTCAAAATTCTGAATTCCAAATTCTGAGTTCGGAATTCCGAGTTCAGAATTCCGAGTTCAGAATTCCGAGTTCCGAGTTCTGAATTCCGAGTTCCGAATTCCGAATTCCAAGTTCCGAATTCCGAGTTCAGAATTCCAAGTTCGGAATTCCCAGTTCAAAATTCCGAATTGCAAATTCTGAGTTCAGAATTCCAAGTTCCGAATTCCGAGTTCCGAGTTCAGAATTCCAAGTTCCGAATTCCAAGTTCTGAATTCCGAGTTCCGAATTCCAAATTCCGAGTTCCAAATTCCGAGTTCCAAATTCCGAGTTCAGAATTCTGAGTTCCAAATTCTGAGTTTGGAATTCCGAGTTTGGAATTCCAAGTTCCAAATTCCGAGTTCCAAATTCCGAATTCCAAATTCCGAGTTCAGAATTCCGAGTTCCAAATTCTGAGTTTGGAATTCCCAGTTTGCAATTCCCAGTTTTTAATTCCAAGTTCCAAATTCGAAATTCCAAATTCTGAGTTCGGAATTCCGATTTCGGAATTCCGAGTTCCGAGTTCCGAATTCCAAGTTCCGAATTCCGAGTCCAGAATTCCAAATTCCGAGTTCCGAGTTCCGTGTTCCGAGTTCAGAATTCCGAGTTGCGAAATTCCAAATTCCGAGTTCGGAATTCCGAGTTTGGAATTCCAAGTTCAAAATTCTGAATTCCAAATTCTGAGTTTGGAATTCCGAGTTCCGAATTCCAAGTTCAGAATTCCAAGTTCAGAATTCCGAGTTCAAAATTCCAAATTCCGAGTTCCGAGTTCCGTGTTCCGAGTTCAGAATTCCGAGTTCCAAATTCCGAGTTCCGAAATTCTGAGTTCCGAAATTCCAAATTCCGAGTTCGGAATTCCGAGTTTGGAATTCCAAGTTGAAAATTCCGAATTCCAAATTATGAGTTCGGAATTCCGAGTTCAGAATTCCGAGTTCCGAGTTCGGAATTCCAAGTTTGGAATTCCAAATTCCAAATTCCGAGTTCAGAATTCCAAATTCCGAGTTCGGAATTCCGAGTTCCGAAATTCCAAATTCCGAGTTCGGAATTCCGAGTTCAGAGTTCAGAATTCCGAATTCCAAGTTCCGAATTCCGAGTTCCGAATTCCGAATTCCAAATTCCGAGTTCCAAATTCCGAGTTCCAAATTCCGAGTTCCAAATTCTGAGTTCAGAATTCTGAGTTCCAAATTCTGAGTTTGGAATTCCGAGTTTGGAATTCCGAGTTTGGAATTCCAAGTTCCAAATTCCAAATTCTGAGTTCGGAATTCCGATTTCGGAATTCCGATTTCCAAGTTTCGAAATCCGAGTTCCGAATTCTGAGTTCCAAATTCTGAGTTTGGAATTCCGAGTTTGGAATTCCGAGTTTGGAATTCCAAGTTCCAAATTCCAAATTCTGAGTTTGGAATTCCGATTTCGGAATTCCGAGTTCCAAGTTCCGAATTCCAAGTTCCGAATTCCGAGTTCAGAATTCCAAATTCCGAGTTCCGAGTTCCGAATTCCGAGTTCCGTGTTCCGAGTTCAGAATTCCGAGTTCCAAATTCCGAGTTCCGAAATTCCAAATTCCGAGTTCCGAATTCCGAGTTTGGAATTCCAAGTTCAAAAGTCTGAATTCCAAGTTCTGAGTTTGGAATTCCGAGTTCCGAATTCCAAGTTCTGAATTCCGAGTTCAGAATTCCAAGTTCAAAAGTCTGAATTCCAAATTCTGAGTTTGGAATTCCGAGTTCCGAATTCTGAGTTTGGAATTCCGAGTTCCGAATTCCAAGTTCTGAATTCCGAGTTCAGAATTCCAAATTCCGAGTTCCGAGTTCCATGTTCCGAGTTCAGAATTCCGAGTTCCAAATTCCGAGTTCCGAAATTCCAAATTCCGATTTCGGAATTCCGAGTTTGGAATTCCAAGTTCAAAATTCTGAATTCCAAATTCTGAGTTTGGAATTCCGAGTTCGGAATTCCGAATTCCAAGTTCCGAATTCCGAGTTCCAAATTCTGAGTTTGGAATTCCGAGTTTGGAATTCCGAGTTTGGAATTCCGAGTTCCAAATTCCAAGTTCCAAATTCCAAATTCTGAGTTCGGAATTCCGATTTCGGAATTCCGAGTTCCAAGTTCCGAATTCCAAGTTCCGAATTCCGAGTTCAGAATTCCGAGTTCCGAGTTCCGAGTTCCGTGTTCCGAGTTCAGAATTCCGAGTTCCAAATTCCGAGTTCCGAAATTCCAAATTCCGAGTTCGGAATTCCGAGTTTGGAATTCCAAGTTCAAAAGTCTGAATTCCAAGTTCTGAGTTTGGAATTCCGAGTTCCGAATTCCAAGTTCTGAATTCCGAGTTCAGAATTCCAAGTTCAAAAGTCTGAATTCCAAATTCTGAGTTTGGAATTCCGAGTTCCGAATTCCGAGTTCGGAATTCCGAGTTCCGAATTCCAAGTTCTGAATTCCGAGTTCAGAATTCCAAATTCCGAGTTCCGAGTTCCATGTTCCGAGTTCAGAATTCCGAGTTCCAAATTCCGAGTTCCGAAATTCCAAATTCCGATTTCGGAATTCCGAGTTTGGAATTCCAAGTTCAAAATTCTGAATTCCAAATTCTGAGTTTGGAATTCCGAGTTCAGAATTCCGAGTTCCGAGTTCGGAATTCCAAGTTTGGAATTCCGAATTCCGAATTCCGAGTTCAGAATTCCAAATTCCGAGTTCTGTGTTCCGAGTTCAGAATTCCGAGTTCCAAATTCCGAGTTCCGAAATTCCAAATTCCGAGTTTGGAATTCCGAGTTTGTAATTCCAAGTTCAAAATTCTGAATTCCAAATTCCGATTTCGGAATTCCGATTTCCAAGTTCCGAAATCCGAGTTCCGAATTCTGAGTTCCAAATTCTGAGTTTGGAATTCCGAGTTTGGAATTCCGAGTTTGGAATTCCAAGTTCCAAATTCCAAATTCTGAGTTCGGAATTCCGATTTCGGAATTCCGAGTTCCAAGTTCCGAATTCCAAGTTCCGAATTCCGAGTTCAGAATTCCAAATTCCGAGTTCCGAGTTCCGAATTCCGAGTTCCGTGTTCCGAGTTCAGAATTCCGAGTTCCAAATTCCGAGTTCCGAAATTCCAAATTCCGAGTTCCGAATTCCGAGTTTGGAATTCCAAGTTCAAAAGTCTGAATTCCAAGTTCTGAGTTTGGAATTCCGAGTTCCGAATTCCAAGTTCTGAATTCCGAGTTCAGAATTCCAAGTTCAAAAGTCTGAATTCCAAATTCTGAGTTTGGAATTCCGAGTTCCGAATTCTGAGTTTGGAATTCCGAGTTCCGAATTCCAAGTTCTGAATTCCGAGTTCAGAATTCCAAATTCCGAGTTCCGAGTTCCATGTTCCGAGTTCAGAATTCCGAGTTCCGAAATTCCAAATTCCGATTTCGGAATTCCGAGTTTGGAATTCCAAGTTCAAAATTCTGAATTCCAAATTCTGAGTTTGGAATTCCGAGTTCGGAATTCCGAATTCCAAGTTCCGAATTCCGAGTTCCAAATTCTGAGTTTGGAATTCCGAGTTTGGAATTCCGAGTTTGGAATTCCAAGTTCCAAATTCCAAGTTCCAAATTCCAAATTCTGAGTTCGGAATTCCGATTTCGGAATTCCGAGTTCCAAGTTCCGAATTCCAAGTTCCGAATTCCGAGTTCCGAATTCCGAGTTCCGAGTTCCGAGTTCCGTGTTCCGTGTTCCGAGTTCAGAATTCCGAGTTCCAAATTCCGAGTTCCGAAATTCCAAATTCCGAGTTCGGAATTCCGAGTTTGGAATTCCGAGTTCAAAAGTCTGAATTCCAAGTTCTGAGTTTGGAATTCCGAGTTCCGAATTCCAAGTTCTGAATTCCGAGTTCCGAATTCCAAGTTCAAAAGTCTGAATTCCAAATTCTGAGTTTGGAATTCCGAGTTCCGAATTCTGAGTTTGGAATTCCGAGTTCCGAATTCCAAGTTCTGAATTCCGAGTTCAGAATTCCAAATTCCGAGTTCCGAGTTCCATGTTCCGAGTTCAGAATTCCGAGTTCCAAATTCCGAGTTCCGAAATTCCAAATTCCGATTTCGGAATTCCGAGTTTGGAATTCCAAGTTCAAAATTCTGAATTCCAAATTCTGAGTTTGGAATTCCGAGTTCAGAATTCCGAGTTCCGAGTTCGGAATTCCAAGTTTGGAATTCCAAATTCCAAATTCCGAGTTCAGAATTCCAAATTCCGAGTTCGGAATTCCGAGTTCCGAAATTCCAAATTCCGAGTTCGGAATTCCGAGTTCAGAGTTCAGAATTCCGAATTCCAAGTTCCGAATTCCGAGTTCCGAGTTCCGAATTCCGAATTCCAAATTCCGAGTTCCAAATTCCGAGTTCCAAATTCCGAGTTCCAAATTCTGAGTTCAGAATTCTGAGTTCCAAATTCTGAGTTTGGAATTCCGAGTTTGGAATTCCGAGTTTGGAATTCCAAGTTCAAAATTCCAAATTCCAAATTCTGAGTTCGGAATTCCGATTTCGGAATTCCGAGTTCCGAATTCCGAATTCCGAGTTCAGAATTCCAAATTCCGAGTTCTGTGTTCCGAGTTCAGAATTCCGAGTTCCAAATTCCGAGTTCCGAAATTCCAAATTCCGAGTTTGGAATTCCGAGTTTGTAATTCCAAGTTCAAAATTCTGAATTCCAAATTCTGAGTTCGGAATTCCGATTTCGGAATTCCGAGTTCCAAGTTCCGAATTCCAAGTTCCGAATTCCGAGTTCAGAATTCCGAGTTCCGAGTTCCGAGTTCCGAGTTCCGTGTTCCGAGTTCAGAATTCCGAGTTCCAAATTCCGAGTT
The DNA here is from genome assembly GCF_031021105.1 of Erythrolamprus reginae. Classification (NCBI taxonomy): domain Eukaryota; kingdom Metazoa; phylum Chordata; class Lepidosauria; order Squamata; family Dipsadidae; genus Erythrolamprus; species Erythrolamprus reginae. Next base: position 104,065 of record NW_027248547.1, on the reverse strand, counting down.
CCGAAATTCCAAATTCCGAGTTCGGAATTCCGAGTTTGGAATTCCAAGTTCAAAAGTCTGAATTCCAAGTTCTGAGTTTGGAATTCCGAGTTCCGAATTCCAAGTTCTGAATTCCGAGTTCAGAATTCCAAGTTCAAAAGTCTGAATTCCAAATTCTGAGTTTGGAATTCCGAGTTCCGAATTCTGAGTTTGGAATTCCGAGTTCCGAATTCCAAGTTCTGAATTCCGAGTTCAGAATTCCAAATTCCGAGTTCCGAGTTCCATGTTCCGAGTTCAGAATTCCGAGTTCCAAATTCCGAGTTCCGAAATTCCAAATTCCGATTTCGGAATTCCGAGTTTGGAATTCCAAGTTCAAAATTCTAAATTCCAAATTCTGAGTTTGGAATTCCGAGTTCAGAATTCCGAGTTCCGAGTTCGGAATTCCAAGTTTGGAATTCCAAATTCCAAATTCCGAGTTCAGAATTCCAAATTCCGAGTTCGGAATTCCGAGTTCCGAAATTCCAAATTCCGAGTTCGGAATTCCGAGTTCAGAGTTCAGAATTCCGAATTCCAAGTTCCGAATTCCGAGTTCCGAATTCCGAATTCCAAATTCCGAGTTCCAAATTCCGAGTTCCAAATTCTGAGTTTGGAATTCCGAGTTTGGAATTCCGAGTTTGGAATTCCGAGTTTGGAATTCCAAGTTCCAAATTCCAAATTCTGAGTTCGGAATTCCGATTTCGGAATTCCGATTTCCAAGTTCCGAAATCCGAGTTCCGAATTCTGAGTTCCAAATTCTGAGTTTGGAATTCCGAGTTTGGAATTCCGAGTTTGGAATTCCAAGTTCCAAATTCCAAATTCTGAGTTCGGAATTCCGATTTCGGAATTCCGAGTTCCAAGTTCCGAATTCCAAGTTCCGAATTCCGAGTTCAGAATTCCAAATTCCGAGTTCCGAGTTCCGAATTCCGAGTTCCGTGTTCCGAGTTCAGAATTCCGAGTTCCAAATTCCGAGTTCCGAAATTCCAAATTCCGAGTTCCGAATTCCGAGTTTGGAATTCCAAGTTCAAAAGTCTGAATTCCAAGTTCTGAGTTTGGAATTCCGAGTTCCGAATTCCAAGTTCTGAATTCCGAGTTCAGAATTCCAAGTTCAAAAGTCTGAATTCCAAATTCTGAGTTTGGAATTCCGAGTTCCGAATTCTGAGTTTGGAATTCCGAGTTCCGAATTCCAAGTTCTGAATTCCGAGTTCAGAATTCCAAATTCCGAGTTCCGAGTTCCATGTTCCGAGTTCAGAATTCCGAGTTCCAAATTCCGAGTTCCGAAATTCCAAATTCCGATTTCGGAATTCCGAGTTTGGAATTCCAAGTTCAAAATTCTGAATTCCAAATTCTGAGTTTGGAATTCCGAGTTCGGAATTCCGAATTCCAAGTTCCGAATTCCGAGTTCCAAATTCTGAGTTTGGAATTCCGAGTTTGGAATTCCGAGTTTGGAATTCCAAGTTCCAAATTCCAAGTTCCAAATTCCAAATTCTGAGTTCGGAATTCCGATTTCGGAATTCCGAGTTCCAAGTTCCGAATTCCAAGTTCCGAATTCCGAGTTCCGAATTCCGAGTTCCGAATTCCGAGTTCCGTGTTCCGAGTTCAGAATTCCGAGTTCCAAATTCCGAGTTCCGAAATTCCAAATTCCGAGTTCGGAATTCCGAGTTTGGAATTCCAAGTTCAAAAGTCTGAATTCCAAGTTCTGAGTTTGGAATTCCGAGTTCCGAATTCCAAGTTCTGAATTCCGAGTTCAGAATTCCAAGTTCAAAAGTCTGAATTCCAAATTCTGAGTTTGGAATTCCGAGTTCCGAATTCCGAGTTCGGAATTCCGAGTTCCGAATTCCAAGTTCTGAATTCCGAGTTCAGAATTCCAAATTCCGAGTTCCGAGTTCCATGTTCCGAGTTCAGAATTCCGAGTTCCAAATTCCGAGTTCCGAAATTCCAAATTCCGATTTCGGAATTCCGAGTTTGGAATTCCAAGTTCAAAATTCTGAATTCCAAATTCTGAGTTTGGAATTCCGAGTTCAGAATTCCGAGTTCCGAGTTCGGAATTCCAAGTTTGGAATTCCAAATTCCAAATTCCGAGTTCAGAATTCCAAATTCCGAGTTCGGAATTCCGAGTTCCGAAATTCCAAATTCCGAGTTCGGAATTCCGAGTTCAGAGTTCAGAATTCCGAATTCCAAGTTCCGAATTCCGAGTTCCGAATTCCGAATTCCAAATTCCGAGTTCCAAATTCCGAGTTCCAAATTCCGAGTTCCAAATTCTGAGTTCAGAATTCTGAGTTCCAAATTCTGAGTTTGGAATTCCGAGTTTGGAATTCCGAGTTTGGAATTCCAAGTTCAAAATTCCAAATTCCAAATTCTGAGTTCGGAATTCCGATTTCGGAATTCCGAGTTCCGAATTCCGAATTCCGAGTTCAGAATTCCAAATTCCGAGTTCTGTGTTCCGAGTTCAGAATTCCGAGTTCCAAATTCCGAGTTCCGAAATTCCAAATTCCGAGTTTGGAATTCCGAGTTTGTAATTCCAAGTTCAAAATTCTGAATTCCAAATTCTGAGTTCGGAATTCCGATTTCGGAATTCCGAGTTCCAAGTTCCGAATTCCAAGTTCCGAATTCCGAGTTCAGAATTCCGAGTTCCGAGTTCCGAGTTCCGAGTTCCGAGTTCCGAGTTCAGAATTCCGAGTTCCAAATTCCGAGTTCCGAAATTCCAAATTCCGAGTTCGGAATTCCGAGTTTGGAATTCCAAGTTCAAAAGTCTGAATTCCAAGTTCTGAGTTTGGAATTCCGAGTTCCGAATTCCAAGTTCTGAATTCCGAGTTCAGAATTCCAAGTTCAAAAGTCTGAATTCCAAATTCTGAGTTTGGAATTCCGAGTTCCGAATTCTGAGTTTGGAATTCCGAGTTCCGAATTCCAAGTTCTGAATTCCGAGTTCAGAATTCCAAATTCCGAGTTCCGAGTTCCATGTTCCGAGTTCAGAATTCCGAGTTCCAAATTCCGAGTTCCGAAATTCCAAATTCCGATTTCGGAATTCCGAGTTTGGAATTCCAAGTTCAAAATTCTGAATTCCAAATTCTGAGTTTGGAATTCCGAGTTCAGAATTCCGAGTTCCGAGTTCGGAATTCCAAGTTTGGAATTCCAAATTCCAAATTCCGAGTTCAGAATTCCAAATTCCGAGTTCGGAATTCCGAGTTCAGAGTTCAGAATTCCGAATTCCAAATTCCGAGTTCCAAATTCCGAGTTCCAAATTCCGAGTTCCAAATTCTGAGTTCAGAATTCTGAGTTCCAAATTCTGAGTTTGGAATTCCGAGTTTGGAATTCCGAGTTTGGAATTCCAAGTTCAAAATTCCAAATTCCAAATTCTGAGTTCGGAATTCCGATTTCGGAATTCCGAGTTCCGAATTCCGAATTCCGAGTTCAGAATTCCAAATTCCGAGTTCTGTGTTCCGAGTTCAGAATTCCGAGTTCCAAATTCCGAGTTCCGAAATTCCAAATTCCGAGTTTGGAATTCCGAGTTTGTAATTCCAAGTTCAAAATTCTGAATTCCAAATTCTGAGTTCGGAATTCCGATTTCGGAATTCCGAGTTCCAAGTTCCGAATTCCAAGTTCCGAATTCCGAGTTCAGAATTCCGAGTTCCGAGTTCCGAGTTCCGAGTTCCGTGTTCCGAGTTCAGAATTCCGAGTTCCAAATTCCGAGTTCCGAAATTCCAAATTCCGAGTTCGGAATTCCGAGTTTGGAATTCCAAGTTCAAAAGTCTGAATTCCAAGTTCTGAGTTTGGAATTCCGAGTTCCGAATTCCAAGTTCTGAATTCCGAGTTCAGAATTCCAAGTTCAAAAGTCTGAATTCCAAATTCTGAGTTTGGAATTCCGAGTTCCGAATTCTGAGTTTGGAATTCCGAGTTCCGAATTCCAAGTTCTGAATTCCGAGTTCAGAATTCCAAATTCCGAGTTCCGAGTTCCATGTTCCGAGTTCAGAATTCCGAGTTCCAAATTCCGAGTTCCGAAATTCCAAATTCCGATTTCGGAATTCCGAGTTTGGAATTCCAAGTTCAAAATTCTGAATTCCAAATTCTGAGTTTGGAATTCGGAACTTGGAACTCGGAATTTTGAAATCGGAATTCCAAGTTTGGAATTCCAAATTCCAAATTCCGAGTTCAGAATTCCAAATTCCGAGTTCGGAATTCCGAGTTCAGAGTTCAGAATTCCGAATTCCAAGTTCCGAATTCCGAGTTCCGAATTCCGAATTCCAAATTCCGAGTTCCAAATTCCGAGTTCCAAATTCCGAGTTCGGAATTCTGAGTTCAGAATTCTGAGTTCCAAATTCTGAGTTTGGAATTCCGAGTTTGGAATTCCGAGTTTGGAATTCCAAGTTCCAAATTCCAAATTCTGAGTTCGGAATTCCGATTTCGGAATTCCGATTTCCAAGTTCCGAAATCCGAGTTCCGAATTCTGAGTTCCAAATTCTGAGTTTGGAATTCCGAGTTTGGAATTCCGAGTTTGGAATTCCAAGTTCAAAATTCCAAATTCCAAATTCTGAGTTCGGAATTCCGATTTCGGAATTCCGAGTTCCGAATTCCGAATTCCGAGTTCAGAATTCCAAATTCCGAGTTCTGTGTTCCGAGTTCAGAATTCCGAGTTCCAAATTCCGAGTTCCGAAATTCCAAATTCCGAGTTTGGAATTCCGAGTTTGTAATTCCAAGTTCAAAATTCTGAATTCCAAATTCTGAGTTCGGAATTCCGATTTCGGAATTCCGAGTTCCAAGTTCCGAATTCCAAGTTCCGAATTCCGAGTTCAGAATTCCGAGTTCCGAGTTCCGAGTTCCGAGTTCCGAGTTCCGAGTTCAGAATTCCGAGTTCCAAATTCCGAGTTCCGAAATTCCAAATTCCGAGTTCGGAATTCCGAGTTTGGAATTCCAAGTTCAAAAGTCTGAATTCCAAGTTCTGAGTTTGGAATTCCGAGTTCCGAATTCCAAGTTCTGAATTCCGAGTTCAGAATTCCAAGTTCAAAAGTCTGAATTCCAAATTCTGAGTTTGGAATTCCGAGTTCCGAATTCTGAGTTTGGAATTCCGAGTTCCGAATTCCAAGTTCTGAATTCCGAGTTCAGAATTCCAAATTCCGAGTTCCGAGTTCCATGTTCCGAGTTCAGAATTCCGAGTTCCAAATTCCGAGTTCCGAAATTCCAAATTCCGATTTCGGAATTCCGAGTTTGGAATTCCAAGTTCAAAATTCTGAATTCCAAATTCTGAGTTTGGAATTCCGAGTTCAGAATTCCGAGTTCCGAGTTCGGAATTCCAAGTTTGGAATTCCAAATTCCAAATTCCGAGTTCAGAATTCCAAATTCCGAGTTCGGAATTCCGAGTTCAGAGTTCAGAATTCCGAATTCCAAATTCCGAGTTCCAAATTCCGAGTTCCAAATTCCGAGTTCCAAATTCTGAGTTCAGAATTCTGAGTTCCAAATTCTGAGTTTGGAATTCCGAGTTTGGAATTCCGAGTTTGGAATTCCAAGTTCAAAATTCCAAATTCCAAATTCTGAGTTCGGAATTCCGATTTCGGAATTCCGAGTTCCGAATTCCGAATTCCGAGTTCAGAATTCCAAATTCCGAGTTCTGTGTTCCGAGTTCAGAATTCCGAGTTCCAAATTCCGAGTTCCGAAATTCCAAATTCCGAGTTTGGAATTCCGAGTTTGTAATTCCAAGTTCAAAATTCTGAATTCCAAATTCTGAGTTCGGAATTCCGATTTCGGAATTCCGAGTTCCAAGTTCCGAATTCCAAGTTCCGAATTCCGAGTTCAGAATTCCGAGTTCCGAGTTCCGAGTTCCGAGTTCCGTGTTCCGAGTTCAGAATTCCGAGTTCCAAATTCCGAGTTCCGAAATTCCAAATTCCGAGTTCGGAATTCCGAGTTTGGAATTCCAAGTTCAAAAGTCTGAATTCCAAGTTCTGAGTTTGGAATTCCGAGTTCCGAATTCCAAGTTCTGAATTCCGAGTTCAGAATTCCAAGTTCAAAAGTCTGAATTCCAAATTCTGAGTTTGGAATTCCGAGTTCCGAATTCTGAGTTTGGAATTCCGAGTTCCGAATTCCAAGTTCTGAATTCCGAGTTCAGAATTCCAAATTCCGAGTTCCGAGTTCCATGTTCCGAGTTCAGAATTCCGAGTTCCAAATTCCGAGTTCCGAAATTCCAAATTCCGATTTCGGAATTCCGAGTTTGGAATTCCAAGTTCAAAATTCTGAATTCCAAATTCTGAGTTTGGAATTCGGAACTTGGAACTCGGAATTTTGAAATCGGAATTCCAAGTTTGGAATTCCAAATTCCAAATTCCGAGTTCAGAATTCCAAATTCCGAGTTCGGAATTCCGAGTTCAGAGTTCAGAATTCCGAATTCCAAGTTCCGAATTCCGAGTTCCGAATTCCGAATTCCAAATTCCGAGTTCCAAATTCCGAGTTCCAAATTCCGAGTTCGGAATTCTGAGTTCAGAATTCTGAGTTCCAAATTCTGAGTTTGGAATTCCGAGTTTGGAATTCCGAGTTTGGAATTCCAAGTTCCAAATTCCAAATTCTGAGTTCGGAATTCCGATTTCGGAATTCCGATTTCCAAGTTCCGAAATCCGAGTTCCGAATTCTGAGTTCCAAATTCTGAGTTTGGAATTCCGAGTTTGGAATTCCGAGTTTGGAATTCCAAGTTCCAAATTCCAAATTCTGAGTTCGGAATTCCGATTTCGGAATTCCGAGTTCCAAGTTCCGAATTCCAAGTTCCGAATTCCGAGTTCAGAATTCCAAATTCCGAGTTCCGAGTTCCGAATTCCGAGTTCCGTGTTCCGAGTTCAGAATTCCGAGTTCCAAATTCCGAGTTCCGAAATTCCAAATTCCGAGTTCCGAATTCCGAGTTTGGAATTCCAAGTTCAAAAGTCTGAATTCCAAGTTCTGAGTTTGGAATTCCGAGTTCCGAATTCCAAGTTCTGAATTCCGAGTTCAGAATTCCAAGTTCAAAAGTCTGAATTCCAAATTCTGAGTTTGGAATTCCGAGTTCCGAATTCTGAGTTTGGAATTCCGAGTTCCGAATTCCAAGTTCTGAATTCCGAGTTCAGAATTCCAAATTCCGAGTTCCGAGTTCCATGTTCCGAGTTCAGAATTCCGAGTTCCAAATTCCGAGTTCCGAAATTCCAAATTCCGATTTCGGAATTCCGAGTTTGGAATTCCAAGTTCAAAATTCTGAATTCCAAATTCTGAGTTTGGAATTCCGAGTTCGGAATTCCGAATTCCAAGTTCCGAATTCCGAGTTCCAAATTCTGAGTTTGGAATTCCGAGTTTGGAATTCCGAGTTTGGAATTCCAAGTTCCAAATTCCAAGTTCCAAATTCCAAATTCTGAGTTCGGAATTCTGATTTCGGAATTCCGAGTTCCAAGTTCCGAATTCCAAGTTCCGAATTCCGAGTTCAGAATTCCGAGTTCCGAGTTCCGAGTTCCGTGTTCCGAGTTCAGAATTCCGAGTTCCAAATTCCGAGTTCCGAAATTCCAAATTCCGAGTTCGGAATTCCGAGTTTGGAATTCCAAGTTCAAAAGTCTGAATTCCAAGTTCTGAGTTTGGAATTCCGAGTTCCGAATTCCAAGTTCTGAATTCCGAGTTCAGAATTCCAAGTTCAAAAGTCTGAATTCCAAATTCTGAGTTTGGAATTCCGAGTTCCGAATTCCGAGTTCGGAATTCCGAGTTCCGAATTCCAAGTTCTGAATTCCGAGTTCAGAATTCCAAATTCCGAGTTCCGAGTTCCATGTTCCGAGTTCAGAATTCCGAGTTCCAAATTCCGAGTTCCGAAATTCCAAATTCCGATTTCGGAATTCCGAGTTTGGAATTCCAAGTTCAAAATTCTGAATTCCAAATTCTGAGTTTGGAATTCCGAGTTCCGAAATTCCAAATTCCGAGTTCGGAATTCCGAGTTCAGAGTTCAGAATTCCGAATTCCAAGTTCCGAATTCCGAGTTCCGAATTCCGAATTCCAAATTCCGAGTTCCAAATTCCGAGTTCCAAATTCCGAGTTCCAAATTCTGAGTTCAGAATTCTGAGTTCCAAATTCTGAGTTTGGAATTCCGAGTTTGGAATTCCGAGTTTGGAATTCCAAGTTCAAAATTCCAAATTCCAAATTCTGAGTTCGGAATTCCTATTTCGGAATTCCGAGTTCCGAATTCCGAATTCCGAGTTCAGAATTCCAAATTCCGAGTTCTGTGTTCCGAGTTCAGAATTCCGAGTTCCAAATTCCGAGTTCCGAAATTCCAAATTCCGAGTTTGGAATTCCGAGTTTGTAATTCCAAGTTCAAAATTCTGAATTCCAAATTCTGAGTTCGGAATTCCGAGTTCAGAATTCCGAGTTCAGAATTCCGAGTTCCGAGTTCTGAATTCCGAGTTCCGAATTCCGAATTCCAAGTTCCGAATTCCGAGTTCAGAATTCCAAGTTCGGAATTCCCAGTTCAAAATTCCGAATTGCAAATTCTGAGTTCAGAATTCCAAGTTCCGAATTCCGAGTTCTGAGTTCAGAATTCCAAGTTCCGAATTCCAAGTTCTGAATTCCGAGTTCCGAATTCCAAATTCCGAGTTCCAAATTCCGAGTTCCAAATTCCGAGTTCAGAATTCTGAGTTCCAAATTCTGAGTTTGGAATTCCGAGTTTGGAATTCCAAGTTCCAAATTCCGAGTTCCAAATTCCGAATTCCAAATTCCGAGTTCAGAATTCCGAGTTCCAAATTCTGAGTTTGGAATTCCCAGTTTGCAATTCCCAGTTTTTAATTCCAAGTTCCAAATTCGAAATTCCAAATTCTGAGTTCGGAATTCCGATTTCGGAATTCCGAGTTCCGAGTTCCGAATTCCAAGTTCCGAATTCCGAGTCCAGAATTCCAAATTCCGAGTTCCGAGTTCCGTGTTCCGAGTTCAGAATTCCGAGTTGCGAAATTCCAAATTCCGAGTTCGGAATTCCGAGTTTGGAATTCCAAGTTCAAAATTCTGAATTCCAAATTCTGAGTTTGGAATTCCGAGTTCCGAATTCCAAGTTCAGAATTCCAAGTTCAGAATTCCGAGTTCAAAATTCCAAATTCCGAGTTCCGAGTTCCGTGTTCCGAGTTCAGAATTCCGAGTTCCAAATTCCGAGTTCCGAATTCCGAATTCCGAGTTCAGAATTCCAAATTCCGAGTTCTGTGTTCCGAGTTCAGAATTCCGAGTTCCAAATTCCGAGTTCCGAAATTCCAAATTCCGAGTTTGGAATTCCGAGTTTGTAATTCCAAGTTCAAAATTCTGAATTCCAAATTCTGAGTTCGGAATTCCGAGTTCAGAATTCCGAGTTCAGAATTCCGAGTTCCGAGTTCTGAATTCCGAGTTCCGAATTCCGAATTCCAAGTTCCGAATTCCGAGTTCAGAATTCCAAGTTCGGAATTCCCAGTTCAAAATTCCGAATTGCAAATTCTGAGTTCAGAATTCCAAGTTCCGAATTCCGAGTTCCGAGTTCAGAATTCCAAGTTCCGAATTCCAAGTTCTGAATTCCGAGTTCCAAATTCCGAGTTCCAAATTCCGAGTTCAGAATTCTGAGTTCCAAATTCTGAGTTTGGAATTCCGAGTTTGGAATTCCAAGTTCCAAATTCCGAGTTCCAAATTCCGAATTCCAAATTCCGAGTTCAGAATTCCGAGTTCCAAATTCTGAGTTTGGAATTCCCAGTTTGCAATTCCCAGTTTTTAATTCCAAGTTCCAAATTCGAAATTCCAAATTCTGAGTTCGGAATTCCGATTTCGGAATTCCGAGTTCCGAGTTCCGAATTCCAAGTTCCGAATTCCGAGTCCAGAATTCCAAATTCCGAGTTCCGAGTTCCGTGTTCCGAGTTCAGAATTCCGAGTTGCGAAATTCCAAATTCCGAGTTCGGAATTCCGAGTTTGGAATTCCAAGTTCAAAATTCTGAATTCCAAATTCTGAGTTTGGAATTCCGAGTTCCGAATTCCAAGTTCAGAATTCCAAGTTCAGAATTCCGAGTTCCGAATTCCAAATTCCGAGTTCCAAATTCCGAGTTCCAAATTCCGAGTTCAGAATTCTGAGTTCCAAATTCTGAGTTTGAAATTCCGAGTTTGGAATTCCAAGTTCCAAATTCCGAGTTCCAAATTCCAAATTCCAAATTCCGAGTTCAGAATTCCGAGTTCCAAATTCTGAGTTTGGAATTCCGAGTTTGGAATTCCAAGTTTGGAATTCCGAGTTTGGAATTCCAAGTTCCAAATTCCAAATTCTGAGTTCGGAATTCCGATTTCGGAATTCCAATTTCCAAGTTCCGAAATCCGAGTTCCGAATTCTGAGTTCCAAATTCTGAGTTTGGAATTCCGAGTTTGGAATTCCGATTTCGGAATTCCGAGTTCCAAGTTCCGAATTCCAAGTTCCGAATTCCGAGTTCAGAATTCCGAGTTCCGAGTTCCGAGTTCCGTGTTCCGAGTTCAGAATTCCGAGTTCCAAATTCCGAGTTCCGAAATTCCAAATTCCGAGTTCGCAATTCCGAGTTTGGAATTCCAAGTTCAAAAGTCTGAATTCCAAGTTCTGAGTTTGGAATTCCGAGTTCCGAATTCCAAGTTCTGAATTCCGAGTTCAGAATTCCAAGTTCAAAAGTCTGAATTCCAAATTCTGAGTTTGGAATTCCGAGTTCCGAATTCCGAGTTCGGAATTCCGAGTTCCGAATTCCAAGTTCTGAATTCCAAGTTCTGAATTCCGAGTTCAGAATTCCAAATTCCGAGTTCCGAGTTCCATGTTCCGAGTTCAGAATTCCGAGTTCCAAATTCCGAGTTCCGAAATTCCAAATTCCGATTTCGGAATTCCGAGTTTGGAATTCCAAGTTCAAAATTCTGAATTCCAAATTCTGAGTTTGGAATTCCGAGTTCAGAATTCCGAGTTCCGAGTTCGGAATTCCAAGTTTGGAATTCCAAATTCCAAATTCCGAGTTCAGAATTCCAAATTCCGAGTTCGGAATTCCGAGTTCCGAAATTCCAAATTCCGAGTTCGGAATTCCGAGTTCAGAGTTCAGAATTCCGAATTCCAAGTTCCGAATTCCGAGTTCCGAATTCCGAATTCCAAATTCCGAGTTCCAAATTCCGAGTTCCAAATTCCGAGTTCCAAATTCTGAGTTCAGAATTCTGAGTTCCAAATTCTGAGTTTGGAATTCCGAGTTTGGAATTCCGAGTTTGGAATTCCAAGTTCAAAATTCCAAATTCCAAATTCTGAGTTCGGAATTCCGATTTCGGAATTCCGAGTTCCGAATTCCGAATTCCGAGTTCAGAATTCCAAATTCCGAGTTCTGTGTTCCGAGTTCAAAATTCTGAATTCCAAATTCTGAGTTCGGAATTCCAAGTTCCGAATTCCGAGTCCAGAATTCCAAATTCCGAGTTCCGAGTTCCGTGTTCCGAGTTCAGAATTCCGAGTTGCGAAATTCCAAATTCCGAGTTCGGAATTCCGAGTTTGGAATTCCAAGTTCAAAATTCTGAATTCCAAATTCTGAGTTTGGAATTCCGAGTTCCGAATTCCAAGTTCAGAATTCCAAGTTCAGAATTCCGAGTTCCGAATTCCAAATTCCGAGTTCCAAATTCCGAGTTCCAAATTCCGAGTTCAGAATTCTGAGTTCCAAATTCTGAGTTTGAAATTCCGAGTTTGGAATTCCAAGTTCCAAATTCCGAGTTCCAAATTCCAAATTCCAAATTCCGAGTTCAGAATTCCGAGTTCCAAATTCTGAGTTTGGAATTCCGAGTTTGGAATTCCAAGTTTGGAATTCCGAGTTTGGAATTCCAAGTTCCAAATTCCAAATTCTGAGTTCGGAATTCCGATTTCGGAATTCCAATTTCCAAGTTCCGAAATCCGAGTTCCGAATTCTGAGTTCCAAATTCTGAGTTTGGAATTCCGAGTTTGGAATTCCGAGTTTGGAATTCCAAGTTCCAAATTCCAAGTTCCAAATTCCAAATTCTGAGTTCGGAATTCCGATTTCGGAATTCCAATTTCCAAGTTCCGAAATCCGAGTTCCGAATTCTGAGTTCCAAATTCTGAGTTTGGAATTCCGAGTTTGGAATTCCGAGTTTGGAATTCCAAGTTCAAAATTCCAAATTCTGAGTTCGGAATTCCGATTTCGGAATTCCGAGTTCCAAGTTCCGAATTCCAAGTTCCGAATTCCGAGTTCAGAATTCCAAATTCCGAGTTCCGAGTTCCGAGTTCCGAGTTCCGAGTTCCGTGTTCCGAGTTCAGAATTCCGAGTTCCAAGTTCCGAGTTCCGAAATTCCAAATTCCGAGTTCGGAATTCCGAGTTTGGAATTCCAAGTTCAAAAGTCTGAATTCCAAGTTCTGAGTTTGGAATTCCGAGTTCCGAATTCCAAGTTCTGAATTCCGAGTTCAGAATTCCAAGTTCAAAAGTCTGAATTCCAAATTCTGAGTTTGGAATTCCGAGTTCCGAATTCTGAGTTTGGAATTCCGAGTTCCGAATTCCAAGTTCTGAATTCCGAGTTCAGAATTCCAAATTCCAAATTCCGAGTTCCGAGTTCCATGTTCCGAGTTCAGAATTCCGAGTTCCAAATTCCGAGTTCCGAAATTCCAAATTCCGATTTCGGAATTCCGAGTTTGGAATTCCAAGTTCAAAATTCTGAATTCCAAATTCTGAGTTTGGAATTCCGAGTTCGGAATTCCAAATTCCAAGTTCCGAATTCCGAGTTCCAAATTCTGAGTTTGGAATTCCGAGTTTGGAATTCCGAGTTTGGAATTCCAAGTTCCAAATTCCAAGTTCCAAATTCCAAATTCTGAGTTCGGAATTCCGATTTCGGAATTCCGAGTTCCAAGTTCCGAATTCCAAGTTCCGAATTACGAGTTCAGAATTCCGAGTTCCGAGTTCCGAGTTCCGTGTTCCGAGTTCAGAATTCCGAGTTCCAAATTCCGAGTTCCGAAATTCCAAATTCCGAGTTCGGAATTCCGAGTTTGGAATTCCGAGTTCAAAAGTCTGAATTCCAAGTTCTGAGTTTGGAATTCCGAGTTCCGAATTCCAAGTTCTGAATTCCGAGTTCAGAATTCCAAGTTCAAAAGTCTGAATTCCAAATTCTGAGTTTGGAATTCCGAGTTCCGAATTCTGAGTTTGGAATTCCGAGTTCCGAATTCCAAGTTCTGAATTCCGAGTTCAGAATTCCAAATTCCGAGTTCCGAGTTCCATGTTCCGAGTTCCAAATTCCGAGTTCCGAAATTCCAAATTCCGATTTCGGAATTCCGAGTTTGGAATTCCAAGTTCAAAATTCTGAATTCCAAATTCTGAGTTTGGAATTCCGAGTTCAGAATTCCGAGTTCCGAGTTCGGAATTCCAAGTTTGGAATTCCAAATTCCAAATTCCGAGTTCAGAATTCCAAATTCCGAGTTCGGAATTCCGAGTTCAGAGTTCAGAATTCCGAATTCCAAGTTCCGAATTCCGAGTTCCGAATTCCGAATTCCAAATTCCGAGTTCCAAATTCCGAGTTCCAAATTCCGAGTTCCAAATTCCGAGTTCAGAATTCTGAGTTCCAAATTCTGAGTTTGGAATTCCGAGTTTGGAATTCCGAGTTTGGAATTCCAAGTTCAAAATTCCAAGTTCCAAATTCTGAGTTCGGAATTCCGATTTCGGAATTCCGAGTTCCGAATTCCGAATTCCGAGTTCAGAATTCCAAATTCCGAGTTCTGTGTTCCGAGTTCAGAATTCCGAGTTCCAAATTCCGAGTTCCGAAATTCCAAATTCCGAGTTTGGAATTCCGAGTTTGTAATTCCAAGTTCAAAATTCTGAATTCCAAATTCTGAGTTCGGAATTCCGAGTTCAGAATTCCGAGTTCAGAATTCCGAGTTCCGAGTTCTGAATTCCGAGTTCCGAATTCCGAATTCCAAGTTCCGAATTCCGAGTTCAGAATTCCAAGTTCGGAATTCCCAGTTCAAAATTCCGAATTGCAAATTCTGAGTTCAGAATTCCAAGTTCCGAATTCCGAGTTCCGAGTTCAGAATTCCAAGTTCCGAATTCCAAGTTCTGAATTCCGAGTTCCGAATTCCAAATTCCGAGTTCCAAATTCCGAGTTCCAAATTCCGAGTTCAGAATTCTGAGTTCCAAATTCTGAGTTTGAAATTCCGAGTTTGGAATTCCAAGTTCCAAATTCTGAGTTCCAAATTCCAAATTCCAAATTCCGAGTTCAGAATTCCGAGTTCCAAATTCTGAGTTTGGAATTCCGAGTTTGGAATTCCGAGTTTGGAATTCCAAGTTCCAAATTCCAAATTCTGAGTTCGGAATTCCGATTTCGGAATTCCGATTTCCAAGTTCCGAATTCCAAGTTCCGAATTCCGAGTTCAGAATTCCAAGTTCCGAATTCCGAGTTCAGAATTCCAAATTCCGAGTTCCGAGTTCCGAGTTCCGAGTTCCGTGTTCCGAGTTCAGAATTCCGAGTTCCAAGTTCCGAGTTCCGAAATTCCAAATTCCGAGTTCGGAATTCCGAGTTTGGAATTCCAAGTTCAAAAGTCTGAATTCCTATTTCTGAGTTTGGAATTCCGAGTTCCGAATTCCAAGTTCTGAATTCCGAGTTCAGAATTCCAAGTTCAAAAGTCTGAATTCCAAATTCTGAGTTTGGAATTCCGAGTTCCGAATTCTGAGTTTGGAATTCCGAGTTCCGAATTCCAAGTTCTGAATTCCGAGTTCAGAATTCCAAATTCCAAATTCCGAGTTCCGAGTTCCATGTTCCGAGTTCAGAATTCCGAGTTCCAAATTCCGAGTTCCGAAATTCCAAATTCCGATTTCGGAATTCCGAGTTTGGAATTCCAAGTTCAAAATTCTGAATTCCAAATTCTGAGTTTGGAATTCCGAGTTCGGAATTCCGAATTCCAAGTTCCGAATTCCGAGTTCCAAATTCTGAGTTTGGAATTCCGAGTTTGGAATTCCGAGTTTGGAATTCCAAGTTCCAAATTCCAAGTTCCAAATTCCAAGTTCCAAATTCCAAATTCTGAGTTCGGAATTCCGATTTCGGAATTCCGAGTTCCAAGTTCCGAATTCCAAGTTCCGAATTACGAGTTCAGAATTCCGAGTTCCGAGTTCCGAGTTCCGTGTTCCGAGTTCAGAATTCCGAGTTCCAAATTCCGAGTTCCGAAATTCCAAATTCCGAGTTCGGAATTCCGAGTTTGGAATTCCGAGTTCAAAAGTCTGAATTCCAAGTTCTGAGTTTGGAATTCCGAGTTCCGAATTCCAAGTTCTGAATTCCGAGTTCAGAATTCCAAGTTCAAAAGTCTGAATTCCAAATTCTGAGTTTGGAATTCCGAGTTCAGAATTCTGAGTTTGGAATTCCGAGTTCCGAATTCCAAGTTCTGAATTCCGAGTTCAGAATTCCAAATTCCGAGTTCCGAGTTCCATGTTCCGAGTTCCAAATTCCGAGTTCCGAAATTCCAAATTCCGATTTCGGAATTCCGAGTTTGGAATTCCAAGTTCAAAATTCTGAATTCCAAATTCTGAGTTTGGAATTCCGAGTTCAGAATTCCGAGTTCCGAGTTCGGAATTCCAAGTTTGGAATTCCAAATTCCAAATTCCGAGTTCAGAATTCCAAATTCCGAGTTCGGAGTTCAGAGTTCAGAATTCCGAATTCCAAGTTCCGAATTCCGAGTTCCGAATTCCGAATTCCAAATTCCGAGTTCCAAATTCCGAGTTCCAAATTCCGAGTTCCAAATTCTGAGTTCAGAATTCTGAGTTCCAAATTCTGAGTTTGGAATTCCGAGTTTGGAATTCCGAGTTTGGAATTCCAAGTTCAAAATTCCAAATTCCAAATTCTGAGTTCGGAATTCCGATTTCGGAATTCCGAGTTCCGAATTCCGAATTCCGAGTTCAGAATTCCAAATTCCGAGTTCTGTGTTCCGAGTTCAGAATTCCGAGTTCCAAATTCCGAGTTCCGAAATTCCAAATTCCGAGTTTGGAATTCCGAGTTTGTAATTCCAAGTTCAAAATTCTGAATTCCAAATTCTGAGTTCGGAATTCCGATTTCGGAATTCCGAGTTCCAAGTTCCGAATTCCAAGTTCCGAATTCCGAGTTCCGAATTCCGAGTTCCGAGTTCCGAGTTCCGAGTTCCGTGTTCCGAGTTCAGAATTCCGAGTTCCAAATTCCGAGTTCTGAAATTCCAAATTCCGAGTTCGGAATTCCGAGTTTGGAATTCCAAGTTCAAAAGTCTGAATTCCAAGTTCTGAGTTTGGAATTCCGAGTTCCGAATTCCAAGTTCTGAATTCCGAGTTCAGAATTCCAAGTTCAAAAGTCTGAATTCCAAATTCTGAGTTTGGAATTCCGAGTTCCGAATTCTGAGTTTGGAATTCCGAGTTCCGAATTCCAAGTTCTGAATTCCGAGTTCAGAATTCCAAATTCCGAGTTCCGAGTTCCATGTTCCGAGTTCAGAATTCCGAGTTCCAAATTCCGAGTTCCGAAATTCCAAATTCCGATTTCGGAATTCCGAGTTTGGAATTCCAAGTTCAAAATTCTGAATTCCAAATTCTGAGTTTGGAATTCCGAGTTCAGAATTCCGAGTTCCGAGTTCGGAATTCCAAGTTTGGAATTCCAAATTCCAAATTCCGAGTTCAGAATTCCAAATTCCGAGTTCGGAATTCCGAGTTCAGAGTTCAGAATTCCGAATTCCAAGTTCCGAATTCCGAGTTCCGAATTCCGAATTCCAAATTCCGAGTTCCAAATTCCGAGTTCCAAATTCCGAGTTCCAAATTCTGAGTTCAGAATTCTGAGTTCCAAATTCTGAGTTTGGAATTCCGAGTTCCGAATTCCAAGTTCTGAATTCCGAGTTCAGAATTCCAAGTTCAAAAGTCTGAATTCCAAATTCTGAGTTTGGAATTCCGAGTTCAGAATTCTGAGTTTGGAATTCCGAGTTCCGAATTCCAAGTTCTGAATTCCGAGTTCAGAATTCCAAATTCCGAGTTCCGAGTTCCATGTTCCGAGTTCCAAATTCCGAGTTCCGAAATTCCAAATTCCGATTTCGGAATTCCGAGTTTGGAATTCCAAGTTCAAAATTCTGAATTCCAAATTCTGAGTTTGGAATTCCGAGTTCAGAATTCCGAGTTCCGAGTTCGGAATTCCAAGTTTGGAATTCCAAATTCCAAATTCCGAGTTCAGAATTCCAAATTCCGAGTTCGGAGTTCAGAGTTCAGAATTCCGAATTCCAAGTTCCGAATTCCGAGTTCCGAATTCCGAATTCCAAATTCCGAGTTCCAAATTCCGAGTTCCAAATTCCGAGTTCCAAATTCTGAGTTCAGAATTCTGAGTTCCAAATTCTGAGTTTGGAATTCCGAGTTTGGAATTCCGAGTTTGGAATTCCAAGTTCAAAATTCCAAATTCCAAATTCTGAGTTCGGAATTCCGATTTCGGAATTCCGAGTTCCGAATTCCGAATTCCGAGTTCAGAATTCCAAATTCCGAGTTCTGTGTTCCGAGTTCAGAATTCCGAGTTCCAAATTCCGAGTTCCGAAATTCCAAATTCCGAGTTTGGAATTCCGAGTTTGTAATTCCAAGTTCAAAATTCTGAATTCCAAATTCTGAGTTCGGAATTCCGATTTCGGAATTCCGAGTTCCAAGTTCCGAATTCCAAGTTCCGAATTCCGAGTTCAGAATTCCGAGTTCCGAGTTCCGAGTTCCGAGTTCCGTGTTCCGAGTTCAGAATTCCGAGTTCCAAATTCCGAGTTCCGAAATTCCAAATTCCGAGTTCGGAATTCCGAGTTTGGAATTCCAAGTTCAAAAGTCTGAATTCCAAGTTCTGAGTTTGGAATTCCGAGTTCCGAATTCCAAGTTCTGAATTCCGAGTTCAGAATTCCAAGTTCAAAAGTCTGAATTCCGAATTCTGAGTTTGGAATTCCGAGTTCCGAATTCCAAGTTCTGAATTCCGAGTTCAGAATTCCAAATTCCGAGTTCCGAGTTCCATGTTCCGAGTTCAGAATTCCGAGTTCCAAATTCCGAGTTCCGAAATTCCAAATTCCGATTTCGGAATTCCGAGTTTGGAATTCCAAGTTCAAAATTCTAAATTCCAAATTCTGAGTTTGGAATTCCGAGTTCAGAATTCCGAGTTCCGAGTTCGGAATTCCAAGTTTGGAATTCCAAATTCCAAATTCCGAGTTCAGAGTTCAGAATTCCGAATTCCAAGTTCCGAATTCCGAGTTCCGAATTCCGAATTCCAAATTCCGAGTTCCAAATTCCAAGTTCCAAATTCCGAGTTCGGAATTCTGAGTTCAGAATTCTGAGTTCCAAATTCTGAGTTTGGAATTCCGAGTTTGGAATTCCGAGTTTGGAATTCCGAGTTTGGAATTCCAAGTTCCAAATTCCAAATTCTGAGTTCGGAATTCCGATTTCGGAATTCCGATTTCCAAGTTCCGAAATCCGAGTTCCGAATTCTGAGTTCCAAATTCTGAGTTTGGAATTCCGAGTTTGGAATTCCGAGTTTGGAATTCCAAGTTCCAAATTCCAAATTCTGAGTTCGGAATTCCGATTTCGGAATTCCGAGTTCCAAGTTCCGAATTCCAAGTTCCGAATTCCGAGTTCAGAATTCCAAATTCCGAGTTCCGAGTTCCGAATTCCGAGTTCCGTGTTCCGAGTTCAGAATTCCGAGTTCCAAATTCCGAGTTCCGAAATTCCAAATTCCGAGTTCCGAATTCCGAGTTTGGAATTCCAAGTTCAAAAGTCTGAATTCCAAGTTCTGAGTTTGGAATTCCGAGTTCCGAATTCCAAGTTCTGAATTCCGAGTTCAGAATTCCAAGTTCAAAAGTCTGAATTCCAAATTCTGAGTTTGGAATTCCGAGTTCCGAATTCTGAGTTTGGAATTCCGAGTTCCGAATTCCAAGTTCTGAATTCCGAGTTCAGAATTCCAAATTCCGAGTTCCGAGTTCCATGTTCCGAGTTCAGAATTCCGAGTTCCGAAATTCCAAATTCCGATTTCGGAATTCCGAGTTTGGAATTCCAAGTTCAAAATTCTGAATTCCAAATTCTGAGTTTGGAATTCCGAGTTCGGAATTCCGAATTCCAAGTTCCGAATTCCGAGTTCCAAATTCTGAGTTTGGAATTCCGAGTTTGGAATTCCGAGTTTGGAATTCCAAGTTCCAAATTCCAAGTTCCAAATTCCAAATTCTGAGTTCGGAATTCCGATTTCGGAATTCCGAGTTCCAAGTTCCGAATTCCAAGTTCCGAATTCCGAGTTCCGAATTCCGAGTTCCGAATTCCGAGTTCCGTGTTCCGAGTTCAGAATTCCGAGTTCCAAATTCCGAGTTCCGAAATTCCAAATTCCGAGTTCGGAATTCCGAGTTTGGAATTCCAAGTTCAAAAGTCTGAATTCCAAGTTCTGAGTTTGGAATTCCGAGTTCCGAATTCCAAGTTCTGAATTCCGAGTTCAGAATTCCAAGTTCAAAAGTCTGAATTCCAAATTCTGAGTTTGGAATTCCGAGTTCCGAATTCCGAGTTCAGAATTCCGAGTTCCGAATTCCAAGTTCTGAATTCCGAGTTCAGAATTCCAAATTCCGAGTTCCGAGTTCCATGTTCCGAGTTCAGAATTCCGAGTTCCAAATTCCGAGTTCCGAAATTCCAAATTCCGATTTCGGAATTCCGAGTTTGGAATTCCAAGTTCAAAATTCTGAATTCCAAATTCTGAGTTTGGAATTCCGAGTTCAGAATTCCGAGTTCCGAGTTCGGAATTCCAAGTTTGGAATTCCAAATTCCAAATTCCGAGTTCAGAATTCCAAATTCCGAGTTCGGAATTCCGAGTTCCGAAATTCCAAATTCCGAGTTCGGAATTCCGAGTTCAGAGTTCAGAATTCCGAATTCCAAGTTCCGAATTCCGAGTTCCGAATTCCGAATTCCAAATTCCGAGTTCCAAATTCCGAGTTCCAAATTCCGAGTTCCAAATTCTGAGTTCAGAATTCTGAGTTCCAAATTCTGAGTTTGGAATTCCGAGTTTGGAATTCCGAGTTTGGAATTCCAAGTTCAAAATTCCAAATTCCAAATTCTGAGTTCGGAATTCCGATTTCGGAATTCCGAGTTCCGAATTCCGAATTCCGAGTTCAGAATTCCAAATTCCGAGTTCTGTGTTCCGAGTTCAGAATTCCGAGTTCCAAATTCCGAGTTCCGAAATTCCAAATTCCGAGTTTGGAATTCCGAGTTTGTAATTCCAAGTTCAAAATTCTGAATTCCAAATTCTGAGTTTGGAATTCCGAGTTCAGAATTCCGAGTTCCGAGTTCTGAATTCCAAGTTCCGAAATCCGAGTTCCGAATTCTGAGTTCCAAATTCTGAGTTTGGAATTCCGAGTTTGGAATTCCGAGTTTGGAATTCCAAGTTCAAAATTCTAAATTCCAAATTCTGAGTTTGGAATTCCGAGTTCAGAATTCCGAGTTCCGAGTTTGGAATTCCAAGTTTGGAATTCCAAATTCCAAATTCCGAGTTCAGAATTCCAAATTCCGAGTTCGGAATTCCGAGTTCCGAAATTCCAAATTCCGAGTTCGGAATTCCGAGTTCAGAGTTCAGAATTCCGAATTCCAAGTTCCGAATTCCGAGTTCCGAATTCCGAATTCCAAATTCCGAGTTCCAAATTCCAAGTTCCAAATTCCGAGTTCGGAATTCTGAGTTCAGAATTCTGAGTTCCAAATTCTGAGTTTGGAATTCCGAGTTTGGAATTCCGAGTTTGGAATTCCGAGTTTGGAATTCCAAGTTCCAAATTCCAAATTCTGAGTTCGGAATTCCGATTTCGGAATTCCGATTTCCAAGTTCCGAAATCCGAGTTCCGAATTCTGAGTTCCAAATTCTGAGTTTGGAATTCCGAGTTTGGAATTCCGAGTTTGGAATTCCAAGTTCCAAATTCCAAATTCTGAGTTCGGAATTCCGATTTCGGAATTCCGAGTTCCAAGTTCCGAATTCCAAGTTCCGAATTCCGAGTTCAGAATTCCAAATTCCGAGTTCCGAGTTCCGAATTCCGAGTTCCGTGTTCCGAGTTCAGAATTCCGAGTTCCAAATTCCGAGTTCCGAAATTCCAAATTCCGAGTTCCGAATTCCGAGTTTGGAATTCCAAGTTCAAAAGTCTGAATTCCAAGTTCTGAGTTTGGAATTCCGAGTTCCGAATTCCAAGTTCTGAATTCCGAGTTCAGAATTCCAAGTTCAAAAGTCTGAATTCCAAATTCTGAGTTTGGAATTCCGAGTTCCGAATTCTGAGTTTGGAATTCCGAGTTCCGAATTCCAAGTTCTGAATTCCGAGTTCAGAATTCCAAATTCCGAGTTCCGAGTTCCATGTTCCGAGTTCAGAATTCCGAGTTCCAAATTCCGAGTTCCGAAATTCCAAATTCCGATTTCGGAATTCCGAGTTTGGAATTCCAAGTTCAAAATTCTGAATTCCAAATTCTGAGTTTGGAATTCCGAGTTCGGAATTCCAAGTTCCAAATTCCAAGTTCCAAATTCCAAATTCTGAGTTCGGAATTCCGATTTCGGAATTCCGAGTTCCAAGTTCCGAATTCCAAGTTCCGAATTCCGAGTTCCGAATTCCGAGTTCCGAATTCCGAGTTCCGTGTTCCGAGTTCAGAATTCCGAGTTCCAAATTCCGAGTTCCGAAATTCCAAATTCCGAGTTCGGAATTCCGAGTTTGGAATTCCAAGTTCAAAAGTCTGAATTCCAAGTTCTGAGTTTGGAATTCCGAGTTCCGAATTCCAAGTTCTGAATTCCGAGTTCAGAATTCCAAGTTCAAAAGTCTGAATTCCAAATTCTGAGTTTGGAATTCCGAGTTCCGAATTCCGAGTTCGGAATTCCGAGTTCCGAATTCCAAGTTCTGAATTCCAAGTTCAGAATTCCAAATTCCGAGTTCCGAGTTCCATGTTCCGAGTTCAGAATTCCGAGTTCCAAATTCCGAGTTCCGAAATTCCAAATTCCGATTTCGGAATTCCGAGTTTGGAATTCCAAGTTCAAAATTCTGAATTCCAAATTCTGAGTTTGGAATTCCGAGTTCAGAATTCCGAGTTCCGAGTTCGGAATTCCAAGTTTGGAATTCCAAATTCCAAATTCCGAGTTCAGAATTCCAAATTCCGAGTTCGGAATTCCGAGTTCCGAAATTCCAAATTCCGAGTTCGGAATTCCGATTTCGGAATTCCGAGTTCCAAGTTCCGAATTCCAAGTTCCGAATTCCGAGTTCCGAATTCCGAGTTCCGAATTCCGAGTTCCGTGTTCCGAGTTCAGAATTCCGAGTTCCAAATTCCGAGTTCCGAAATTCCAAATTCCGAGTTCGGAATTCCGAGTTTGGAATTCCAAGTTCAAAAGTCTGAATTCCAAGTTCTGAGTTTGGAATTCCGAGTTCCGAATTCCAAGTTCTGAATTCCGAGTTCAGAATTCCAAGTTCAAAAGTCTGAATTCCAAATTCTGAGTTTGGAATTCCGAGTTCCGAATTCCGAGTTCGGAATTCCGAGTTCCGAATTCCAAGTTCTGAATTCCGAGTTCAGAATTCCAAATTCCGAGTTCCGAGTTCCATGTTCCGAGTTCAGAATTCCGAGTTCCAAATTCCGAGTTCCGAAATTCCAAATTCCGATTTCGGAATTCCGAGTTTGGAATTCCAAGTTCAAAATTCTGAATTCCAAATTCTGAGTTTGGAATTCCGAGTTCAGAATTCCGAGTTCCGAGTTCGGAATTCCAAGTTTGGAATTCCAAATTCCAAATTCCGAGTTCAGAATTCCAAATTCCGAGTTCGGAATTCCGAGTTCCGAAATTCCAAATTCCGAGTTCGGAATTCCGAGTTCAGAGTTCAGAATTCCGAATTCCAAGTTCCGAATTCCGAGTTCCGAATTCCGAATTCCAAATTCCGAGTTCCAAATTCCGAGTTCCAAATTCCGAGTTCCAAATTCTGAGTTCAGAATTCTGAGTTCCAAATTCTGAGTTTGGAATTCCGAGTTTGGAATTCCGAGTTTGGAATTCCAAGTTCAAAATTCCAAATTCCAAATTCTGAGTTCGGAATT
Organism: Erythrolamprus reginae; assembly: GCF_031021105.1. Classification (NCBI taxonomy): domain Eukaryota; kingdom Metazoa; phylum Chordata; class Lepidosauria; order Squamata; family Dipsadidae; genus Erythrolamprus; species Erythrolamprus reginae. The sequence goes on along the minus strand of NW_027248547.1, from coordinate 81,083 downwards.
CCGATTTCGGAATTCCGAGTTCCGAATTCCGAATTCCGAGTTCAGAATTCCAAATTCCGAGTTCTGTGTTCCGAGTTCAGAATTCCGAGTTCCAAATTCCGAGTTCCGAAATTCCAAATTCCGAGTTTGGAATTCCGAGTTTGTAATTCCAAGTTCAAAATTCTGAATTCCAAATTCTGAGTTCGGAATTCCGATTTCGGAATTCCGAGTTCCAAGTTCCGAATTCCAAGTTCCGAATTCCGAGTTCAGAATTCCGAGTTCCGAGTTCCGAGTTCCGAGTTCCGTGTTCCGAGTTCAGAATTCCGAGTTCCAAATTCCGAGTTCCGAAATTCCAAATTCCGAGTTCGGAATTCCGAGTTTGGAATTCCAAGTTCAAAAGTCTGAATTCCAAGTTCTGAGTTTGGAATTCCGAGTTCCGAATTCCAAGTTCTGAATTCCGAGTTCAGAATTCCAAGTTCAAAAGTCTGAATTCCAAATTCTGAGTTTGGAATTCCGAGTTCCGAATTCTGAGTTTGGAATTCCGAGTTCCGAATTCCAAGTTCTGAATTCCGAGTTCAGAATTCCAAATTCCGAGTTCCGAGTTCCATGTTCCGAGTTCAGAATTCCGAGTTCCAAATTCCGAGTTCCGAAATTCCAAATTCCGATTTCGGAATTCCGAGTTTGGAATTCCAAGTTCAAAATTCTGAATTCCAAATTCTGAGTTTGGAATTCCGAGTTCAGAATTCCGAGTTCCGAGTTCTGAATTCCAAGTTCCGAAATCCGAGTTCCGAATTCTGAGTTCCAAATTCTGAGTTTGGAATTCCGAGTTTGGAATTCCGAGTTTGGAATTCCAAGTTCAAAATTCTAAATTCCAAATTCTGAGTTTGGAATTCCGAGTTCAGAATTCCGAGTTCCGAGTTTGGAATTCCAAGTTTGGAATTCCAAATTCCAAATTCCGAGTTCAGAATTCCAAATTCCGAGTTCGGAATTCCGAGTTCCGAAATTCCAAATTCCGAGTTCGGAATTCCGAGTTCAGAGTTCAGAATTCCGAATTCCAAGTTCCGAATTCCGAGTTCCGAATTCCGAATTCCAAATTCCGAGTTCCAAATTCCAAGTTCCAAATTCCGAGTTCGGAATTCTGAGTTCAGAATTCTGAGTTCCAAATTCTGAGTTTGGAATTCCGAGTTTGGAATTCCGAGTTTGGAATTCCGAGTTTGGAATTCCAAGTTCCAAATTCCAAATTCTGAGTTCGGAATTCCGATTTCGGAATTCCGATTTCCAAGTTCCGAAATCCGAGTTCCGAATTCTGAGTTCCAAATTCTGAGTTTGGAATTCCGAGTTTGGAATTCCGAGTTTGGAATTCCAAGTTCCAAATTCCAAATTCTGAGTTCGGAATTCCGATTTCGGAATTCCGAGTTCCAAGTTCCGAATTCCAAGTTCCGAATTCCGAGTTCAGAATTCCAAATTCCGAGTTCCGAGTTCCGAATTCCGAGTTCCGTGTTCCGAGTTCAGAATTCCGAGTTCCAAATTCCGAGTTCCGAAATTCCAAATTCCGAGTTCCGAATTCCGAGTTTGGAATTCCAAGTTCAAAAGTCTGAATTCCAAGTTCTGAGTTTGGAATTCCGAGTTCCGAATTCCAAGTTCTGAATTCCGAGTTCAGAATTCCAAGTTCAAAAGTCTGAATTCCAAATTCTGAGTTTGGAATTCCGAGTTCCGAATTCTGAGTTTGGAATTCCGAGTTCCGAATTCCAAGTTCTGAATTCCGAGTTCAGAATTCCAAATTCCGAGTTCCGAGTTCCATGTTCCGAGTTCAGAATTCCGAGTTCCAAATTCCGAGTTCCGAAATTCCAAATTCCGATTTCGGAATTCCGAGTTTGGAATTCCAAGTTCAAAATTCTGAATTCCAAATTCTGAGTTTGGAATTCCGAGTTCGGAATTCCGAATTCCAAGTTCCGAATTCCGAGTTCCAAATTCTGAGTTTGGAATTCCGAGTTTGGAATTCCGAGTTTGGAATTCCAAGTTCCAAATTCCAAGTTCCAAATTCCAAATTCTGAGTTCGGAATTCCGATTTCGGAATTCCGAGTTCCAAGTTCCGAATTCCAAGTTCCGAATTCCGAGTTCCGAATTCCGAGTTCCGAATTCCGAGTTCCGTGTTCCGAGTTCAGAATTCCGAGTTCCAAATTCCGAGTTCCGAAATTCCAAATTCCGAGTTCGGAATTCCGAGTTTGGAATTCCAAGTTCAAAAGTCTGAATTCCAAGTTCTGAGTTTGGAATTCCGAGTTCCGAATTCCAAGTTCTGAATTCCGAGTTCAGAATTCCAAGTTCAAAAGTCTGAATTCCAAATTCTGAGTTTGGAATTCCGAGTTCCGAATTCCGAGTTCGGAATTCCGAGTTCCGAATTCCAAGTTCTGAATTCCGAGTTCAGAATTCCAAATTCCGAGTTCCGAGTTCCATGTTCCGAGTTCAGAATTCCGAGTTCCAAATTCCGAGTTCCGAAATTCCAAATTCCGATTTCGGAATTCCGAGTTTGGAATTCCAAGTTCAAAATTCTGAATTCCAAATTCTGAGTTTGGAATTCCGAGTTCAGAATTCCGAGTTCCGAGTTCGGAATTCCAAGTTTGGAATTCCAAATTCCAAATTCCGAGTTCAGAATTCCAAATTCCGAGTTCGGAATTCCGAGTTCCGAAATTCCAAATTCCGAGTTCGGAATTCCGAGTTCAGAGTTCAGAATTCCGAATTCCAAGTTCCGAATTCCGAGTTCCGAATTCCGAATTCCAAAATCCGAGTTCCAAATTCCGAGTTCCAAATTCCGAGTTCCAAATTCTGAGTTCAGAATTCTGAGTTCCAAATTCTGAGTTTGGAATTCCGAGTTTGGAATTCCGAGTTTGGAATTCCAAGTTCAAATTTCCAAATTCCAAATTCTGAGTTCGGAATTCCGATTTCGGAATTCCGAGTTCCGAATTCCGAATTCCGAGTTCAGAATTCCAAATTCCGAGTTCTGTGTTCCGAGTTCAGAATTCCGAGTTCCAAATTCCGAGTTCCGAAATTCCAAATTCCGAGTTTGGAATTCCGAGTTTGTAATTCCAAGTTCAAAATTCTGAATTCCAAATTCTGAGTTCGGAATTCCGATTTCGGAATTCCGAGTTCCAAGTTCCGAATTCCAAGTTCCGAATTCCGAGTTCAGAATTCCGAGTTCCGAGTTCCGAGTTCCGAGTTCCGAGTTCCGTGTTCCGAGTTCAGAATTCCGAGTTCCAAATTCCGAGTTCCGAAATTCCAAATTCCGAGTTCGGAATTCCGAGTTTGGAATTCCAAGTTCAAAAGTCTGAATTCCAAGTTCTGAGTTTGGAATTCCGAGTTCCGAATTCCAAGTTCTGAATTCCGAGTTCAGAATTCCAAGTTCAAAAGTCTGAATTCCAAATTCTGAGTTTGGAATTCCGAGTTCCGAATTCTGAGTTTGGAATTCCGAGTTCCGAATTCCAAGTTCTGAATTCCGAGTTCAGAATTCCAAATTCCGAGTTCCGAGTTCCATGTTCCGAGTTCAGAATTCCGAGTTCCAAATTCCGAGTTCCGAAATTCCAAATTCCGATTTCGGAATTCCGAGTTTGGAATTCCAAGTTCAAAATTCTGAATTCCAAATTCTGAGTTTGGAATTCCGAGTTCAGAATTCCGAGTTCCGAGTTCTGAATTCCAAGTTCCGAAATCCGAGTTCCGAATTCTGAGTTCCAAATTCTGAGTTTGGAATTCCGAGTTTGGAATTCCGAGTTTGGAATTCCAAGTTCCAAATTCCAAATTCTGAGTTCGGAATTCCGATTTCGGAATTCCGAGTTCCAAGTTCCGAATTCCAAGTTCCGAATTCCGAGTTCAGAATTCCAAATTCCGAGTTCCGAGTTCCGAATTCCGAGTTCCGTGTTCCGAGTTCAGAATTCCGAGTTCCAAATTCCGAGTTCCGAAATTCCAAATTCCGAGTTCCGAATTCCGAGTTTGGAATTCCAAGTTCAAAAGTCTGAATTCCAAGTTCTGAGTTTGGAATTCCGAGTTCCGAATTCCAAGTTCTGAATTCCGAGTTCAGAATTCCAAGTTCAAAAGTCTGAATTCCAAATTCTGAGTTTGGAATTCCGAGTTCCGAATTCTGAGTTTGGAATTCCGAGTTCCGAATTCCAAGTTCTGAATTCCGAGTTCAGAATTCCAAATTCCGAGTTCCGAGTTCCATGTTCCGAGTTCAGAATTCCGAGTTCCAAATTCCGAGTTCCGAAATTCCAAATTCCGATTTCGGAATTCCGAGTTTGGAATTCCAAGTTCAAAATTCTGAATTCCAAATTCTGAGTTTGGAATTCCGAGTTCGGAATTCCGAATTCCAAGTTCCGAATTCCGAGTTCCAAATTCTGAGTTTGGAATTCCGAGTTTGGAATTCCGAGTTTGGAATTCCAAGTTCCAAATTCCAAGTTCCAAATTCCAAATTCTGAGTTCGGAATTCCGATTTCGGAATTCCGAGTTCCAAGTTCCGAATTCCAAGTTCCGAATTCCGAGTTCAGAATTCCGAGTTCCGAGTTCCGAGTTCCGTGTTCCGAGTTCAGAATTCCGAGTTCCAAATTCCGAGTTCCGAAATTCCAAATTCCGAGTTCGGAATTCCGAGTTTGGAATTCCAAGTTCAAAAGTCTGAATTCCAAGTTCTGAGTTTGGAATTCCGAGTTCCGAATTCCAAGTTCTGAATTCCGAGTTCAGAATTCCAAGTTCAAAAGTCTGAATTCCAAATTCTGAGTTTGGAATTCCGAGTTCCGAATTCCGAGTTCGGAATTCCGAGTTCCGAATTCCAAGTTCTGAATTCCGAGTTCAGAATTCCAAATTCCGAGTTCCGAGTTCCATGTTCCGAGTTCAGAATTCCGAGTTCCAAATTCCGAGTTCCGAAATTCCAAATTCCGATTTCGGAATTCCGAGTTTGGAATTCCAAGTTCAAAATTCTGAATTCCAAATTCTGAGTTTGGAATTCCGAGTTCAGAATTCCGAGTTCCGAGTTCGGAATTCCAAGTTTGGAATTCCAAATTCCAAATTCCGAGTTCCGAAATTCCAAATTCCGATTTCGGAATTCCGAGTTTGGAATTCCAAGTTCAAAATTCTGAATTCCAAATTCTGAGTTTGGAATTCCGAGTTCAGAATTCCGAGTTCCGAGTTCGGAATTCCAAGTTTGGAATTCCAAATTCCAAATTCCGAGTTCAGAATTCCAAATTCCGAGTTCGGAGTTCAGAGTTCAGAATTCCGAATTCCAAGTTCCGAATTCCGAGTTCCGAATTCCGAATTCCAAATTCCGAGTTCCAAATTCCGAGTTCCAAATTCCGAGTTCCAAATTCTGAGTTCAGAATTCTGAGTTCCAAATTCTGAGTTTGGAATTCCGAGTTTGGAATTCCGAGTTTGGAATTCCAAGTTCAAAATTCCAAATTCCAAATTCTGAGTTCGGAATTCCGATTTCGGAATTCCGAGTTCCGAATTCCGAATTCCGAGTTCAGAATTCCAAATTCCGAGTTCTGTGTTCCGAGTTCAGAATTCCGAGTTCCAAATTCCGAGTTCCGAAATTCCAAATTCCGAGTTTGGAATTCCGAGTTTGTAATTCCAAGTTCAAAATTCTGAATTCCAAATTCTGAGTTCGGAATTCCGATTTCGGAATTCCGAGTTCCAAGTTCCGAATTCCAAGTTCCGAATTCCGAGTTCAGAATTCCGAGTTCCGAGTTCCGAGTTCCGAGTTCCGTGTTCCGAGTTCAGAATTCCGAGTTCCAAATTCCGAGTTCCGAAATTCCATATTCCGAGTTCGGAATTCCGAGTTTGGAATTCCAAGTTCAAAAGTCTGAATTCCAAGTTCTGAGTTTGGAATTCCGAGTTCCGAATTCCAAGTTCTGAATTCCGAGTTCAGAATTCCAAGTTCAAAAGTCTGAATTCCAAATTCTGAGTTTGGAATTCCGAGTTCCGAATTCTGAGTTTGGAATTCCGAGTTCCGAATTCCAAGTTCTGAATTCCGAGTTCAGAATTCCAAATTCCGAGTTCCGAGTTCCATGTTCCGAGTTCAGAATTCCGAGTTCCAAATTCCGAGTTCCGAAATTCCAAATTCCGATTTCGGAATTCCGAGTTTGGAATTCCAAGTTCAAAATTCTGAATTCCAAATTCTGAGTTTGGAATTCCGAGTTCAGAATTCCGAGTTCCGAGTTCTGAATTCCAAGTTCCGAAATCCGAGTTCCGAATTCTGAGTTCCAAATTCTGAGTTTGGAATTCCGAGTTTGGAATTCCGAGTTTGGAATTCCAAGTTCAAAATTCTAAATTCCAAATTCTGAGTTTGGAATTCCGAGTTCAGAATTCCGAGTTCCGAGTTTGGAATTCCAAGTTTGGAATTCCAAATTCCAAATTCCGAGTTCAGAATTCCAAATTCCGAGTTCGGAATTCCGAGTTCCGAAATTCCAAATTCCGAGTTCGGAATTCCGAGTTCAGAGTTCAGAATTCCGAATTCCAAGTTCCGAATTCCGAGTTCCGAATTCCGAATTCCAAATTCCGAGTTCCAAATTCCAAGTTCCAAATTCCGAGTTCGGAATTCTGAGTTCAGAATTCTGAGTTCCAAATTCTGAGTTTGGAATTCCGAGTTTGGAATTCCGAGTTTGGAATTCCGAGTTTGGAATTCCAAGTTCCAAATTCCAAATTCTGAGTTCGGAATTCCGATTTCGGAATTCCGATTTCCAAGTTCCGAAATCCGAGTTCCGAATTCTGAGTTCCAAATTCTGAGTTTGGAATTCCGAGTTTGGAATTCCGAGTTTGGAATTCCAAGTTCCAAATTCCAAATTCTGAGTTCGGAATTCCGATTTCGGAATTCCGAGTTCCAAGTTCCGAATTCCAAGTTCCGAATTCCGAGTTCAGAATTCCAAATTCCGAGTTCCGAGTTCCGAATTCCGAGTTCCGTGTTCCGAGTTCAGAATTCCGAGTTCCAAATTCCGAGTTCCGAAATTCCAAATTCCGAGTTCCGAATTCCGAGTTTGGAATTCCAAGTTCAAAAGTCTGAATTCCAAGTTCTGAGTTTGGAATTCCGAGTTCCGAATTCCAAGTTCTGAATTCCGAGTTCAGAATTCCAAGTTCAAAAGTCTGAATTCCAAATTCTGAGTTTGGAATTCCGAGTTCCGAATTCTGAGTTTGGAATTCCGAGTTCCGAATTCCAAGTTCTGAATTCCGAGTTCAGAATTCCAAATTCCGAGTTCCGAGTTCCATGTTCCGAGTTCAGAATTCCGAGTTCCAAATTCCGAGTTCCGAAATTCCAAATTCCGATTTCGGAATTCCGAGTTTGGAATTCCAAGTTCAAAATTCTGAATTCCAAATTCTGAGTTTGGAATTCCGAGTTCGGAATTCCGAATTCCAAGTTCCGAATTCCGAGTTCCAAATTCTGAGTTTGGAATTCCGAGTTTGGAATTCCGAGTTTGGAATTCCAAGTTCCAAATTCCAAGTTCCAAATTCCAAATTCTGAGTTCGGAATTCCGATTTCGGAATTCCGAGTTCCAAGTTCCGAATTCCAAGTTCCGAATTCCGAGTTCCGAATTCCGAGTTCCGAATTCCGAGTTCCGTGTTCCGAGTTCAGAATTCCGAGTTCCAAATTCCGAGTTCCGAAATTCCAAATTCCGAGTTCGGAATTCCGAGTTTGGAATTCCAAGTTCAAAAGTCTGAATTCCAAGTTCTGAGTTTGGAATTCCGAGTTCCGAATTCCAAGTTCTGAATTCCGAGTTCAGAATTCCAAGTTCAAAAGTCTGAATTCCAAATTCTGAGTTTGGAATTCCGAGTTCCGAATTCCGAGTTCGGAATTCCGAGTTCCGAATTCCAAGTTCTGAATTCCGAGTTCAGAATTCCAAATTCCGAGTTCCGAGTTCCATGTTCCGAGTTCAGAATTCCGAGTTCCAAATTCCGAGTTCCGAAATTCCAAATTCCGATTTCGGAATTCCGAGTTTGGAATTCCAAGTTCAAAATTCTGAATTCCAAATTCTGAGTTTGGAATTCCGAGTTCAGAATTCCGAGTTCCGAGTTCGGAATTCCAAGTTTGGAATTCCAAATTCCAAATTCCGAGTTCAGAATTCCAAATTCCGAGTTCGGAATTCCGAGTTCCGAAATTCCAAATTCCGAGTTCGGAATTCCGAGTTCAGAGTTCAGAATTCCGAATTCCAAGTTCCGAATTCCGAGTTCCGAATTCCGAATTCCAAAATCCGAGTTCCAAATTCCGAGTTCCAAATTCCGAGTTCCAAATTCTGAGTTCAGAATTCTGAGTTCCAAATTCTGAGTTTGGAATTCCGAGTTTGGAATTCCGAGTTTGGAATTCCAAGTTCAAATTTCCAAATTCCAAATTCTGAGTTCGGAATTCCGATTTCGGAATTCCGAGTTCCGAATTCCGAATTCCGAGTTCAGAATTCCAAATTCCGAGTTCTGTGTTCCGAGTTCAGAATTCCGAGTTCCAAATTCCGAGTTCCGAAATTCCAAATTCCGAGTTTGGAATTCCGAGTTTGTAATTCCAAGTTCAAAATTCTGAATTCCAAATTCTGAGTTCGGAATTCCGATTTCGGAATTCCGAGTTCCAAGTTCCGAATTCCAAGTTCCGAATTCCGAGTTCAGAATTCCGAGTTCCGAGTTCCGAGTTCCGAGTTCCGAGTTCCGTGTTCCGAGTTCAGAATTCCGAGTTCCAAATTCCGAGTTCCGAAATTCCAAATTCCGAGTTCGGAATTCCGAGTTTGGAATTCCAAGTTCAAAAGTCTGAATTCCAAGTTCTGAGTTTGGAATTCCGAGTTCCGAATTCCAAGTTCTGAATTCCGAGTTCAGAATTCCAAGTTCAAAAGTCTGAATTCCAAATTCTGAGTTTGGAATTCCGAGTTCCGAATTCTGAGTTTGGAATTCCGAGTTCCGAATTCCAAGTTCTGAATTCCGAGTTCAGAATTCCAAATTCCGAGTTCCGAGTTCCATGTTCCGAGTTCAGAATTCCGAGTTCCAAATTCCGAGTTCCGAAATTCCAAATTCCGATTTCGGAATTCCGAGTTTGGAATTCCAAGTTCAAAATTCTGAATTCCAAATTCTGAGTTTGGAATTCCGAGTTCAGAATTCCGAGTTCCGAGTTCTGAATTCCAAGTTCCGAAATCCGAGTTCCGAATTCTGAGTTCCAAATTCTGAGTTTGGAATTCCGAGTTTGGAATTCCGAGTTTGGAATTCCAAGTTCCAAATTCCAAATTCTGAGTTCGGAATTCCGATTTCGGAATTCCGAGTTCCAAGTTCCGAATTCCAAGTTCCGAATTCCGAGTTCAGAATTCCAAATTCCGAGTTCCGAGTTCCGAATTCCGAGTTCCGTGTTCCGAGTTCAGAATTCCGAGTTCCAAATTCCGAGTTCCGAAATTCCAAATTCCGAGTTCCGAATTCCGAGTTTGGAATTCCAAGTTCAAAAGTCTGAATTCCAAGTTCTGAGTTTGGAATTCCGAGTTCCGAATTCCAAGTTCTGAATTCCGAGTTCAGAATTCCAAGTTCAAAAGTCTGAATTCCAAATTCTGAGTTTGGAATTCCGAGTTCCGAATTCTGAGTTTGGAATTCCGAGTTCCGAATTCCAAGTTCTGAATTCCGAGTTCAGAATTCCAAATTCCGAGTTCCGAGTTCCATGTTCCGAGTTCAGAATTCCGAGTTCCAAATTCCGAGTTCCGAAATTCCAAATTCCGATTTCGGAATTCCGAGTTTGGAATTCCAAGTTCAAAATTCTGAATTCCAAATTCTGAGTTTGGAATTCCGAGTTCGGAATTCCGAATTCCAAGTTCCGAATTCCGAGTTCCAAATTCTGAGTTTGGAATTCCGAGTTTGGAATTCCGAGTTTGGAATTCCAAGTTCCAAATTCCAAGTTCCAAATTCCAAATTCTGAGTTCGGAATTCCGATTTCGGAATTCCGAGTTCCAAGTTCCGAATTCCAAGTTCCGAATTCCGAGTTCAGAATTCCGAGTTCCGAGTTCCGAGTTCCGTGTTCCGAGTTCAGAATTCCGAGTTCCAAATTCCGAGTTCCGAAATTCCAAATTCCGAGTTCGGAATTCCGAGTTTGGAATTCCAAGTTCAAAAGTCTGAATTCCAAGTTCTGAGTTTGGAATTCCGAGTTCCGAATTCCAAGTTCTGAATTCCGAGTTCAGAATTCCAAGTTCAAAAGTCTGAATTCCAAATTCTGAGTTTGGAATTCCGAGTTCCGAATTCCGAGTTCGGAATTCCGAGTTCCGAATTCCAAGTTCTGAATTCCGAGTTCAGAATTCCAAATTCCGAGTTCCGAGTTCCATGTTCCGAGTTCAGAATTCCGAGTTCCAAATTCCGAGTTCCGAAATTCCAAATTCCGATTTCGGAATTCCGAGTTTGGAATTCCAAGTTCAAAATTCTGAATTCCAAATTCTGAGTTTGGAATTCCGAGTTCAGAATTCCGAGTTCCGAGTTCGGAATTCCAAGTTTGGAATTCCAAATTCCAAATTCCGAGTTCAGAATTCCAAATTCCGAGTTCGGAATTCCGAGTTCCGAAATTCCAAATTCCGAGTTCGGAATTCCGAGTTCAGAGTTCAGAATTCCGAATTCCAAGTTCCGAATTCCGAGTTCCGAATTCCGAATTCCAAATTCCGAGTTCCAAATTCCGAGTTCCAAATTCCGAGTTCCAAATTCTGAGTTCAGAATTCTGAGTTCCAAATTCTGAGTTTGGAATTCCGAGTTTGGAATTCCGAGTTTGGAATTCCAAGTTCAAAATTCCAAATTCCAAATTCTGAGTTCGGAATTCCGATTTCGGAATTCCGAGTTCCGAATTCCGAATTCCGAGTTCAGAATTCCAAATTCCGAGTTCTGTGTTCCGAGTTCAGAATTCCGAGTTCCAAATTCCGAGTTCCGAAATTCCAAATTCCGAGTTTGGAATTCCGAGTTTGTAATTCCAAGTTCAAAATTCTGAATTCCAAATTCTGAGTTCGGAATTCCGAGTTCAGAATTCCGAGTTCAGAATTCCGAGTTCCGAGTTCTGAATTCCGAGTTTCGAATTCCGAATTCCAAGTTCCGAATTCCGAGTTCAGAATTCCAAGTTCGGAATTCCCAGTTCAAAATTCCGAATTGCAAATTCTGAGTTCAGAATTCCAAGTTCCGAATTCCGAGTTCTGAGTTCAGAATTCCAAGTTCCGAATTCCAAGTTCTGAATTCCGAGTTCCGAATTCCAAATTCCGAGTTCCAAATTCCGAGTTCCAAATTCCGAGTTCAGAATTCTGAGTTCCAAATTCTGAGTTTGGAATTCCGAGTTTGGAATTCCAAGTTCCAAATTCCGAGTTCCAAATTCCGAATTCCAAATTCCGAGTTCAGAATTCCGAGTTCCAAATTCTGAGTTTGGAATTCCCAGTTTGCAATTCCCAGTTTTTAATTCCAAGTTCCAAATTCGAAATTCCAAATTCTGAGTTCGGAATTCCGATTTCGGAATTCCGAGTTCCGAGTTCCGAATTCCAAGTTCCGAATTCCGAGTCCAGAATTCCAAATTCCGAGTTCCGAGTTCCGTGTTCCGAGTTCAGAATTCCGAGTTGCGAAATTCCAAATTCCGAGTTCGGAATTCCGAGTTTGGAATTCCAAGTTCAAAATTCTGAATTCCAAATTCTGAGTTTGGAATTCCGAGTTCCGAATTCCAAGTTCAGAATTCCAAGTTCAGAATTCCGAGTTCAAAATTCCAAATTCCGAGTTCCGAGTTCCGTGTTCCGAGTTCAGAATTCCGAGTTCCAAATTCCGAGTTCCGAATTCCGAATTCCGAGTTCAGAATTCCAAATTCCGAGTTCTGTGTTCCGAGTTCAGAATTCCGAGTTCCAAATTCCGAGTTCCGAAATTCCAAATTCCGAGTTTGGAATTCCGAGTTTGTAATTCCAAGTTCAAAATTCTGAATTCCAAATTCTGAGTTCGGAATTCCGAGTTCAGAATTCCGAGTTCAGAATTCCGAGTTCCGAGTTCTGAATTCCGAGTTCCGAATTCCGAATTCCAAGTTCCGAATTCCGAGTTCAGAATTCCAAGTTCGGAATTCCCAGTTCAAAATTCCGAATTGCAAATTCTGAGTTCAGAATTCCAAGTTCCGAATTCCGAGTTCCGAGTTCAGAATTCCAAGTTCCGAATTCCAAGTTCTGAATTCCGAGTTCCGAATTCCAAATTCCGAGTTCCAAATTCCGAGTTCCAAATTCCGAGTTCAGAATTCTGAGTTCCAAATTCTGAGTTTGGAATTCCGAGTTTGGAATTCCAAGTTCCAAATTCCGAGTTCCAAATTCCGAATTCCAAATTCCGAGTTCAGAATTCCGAGTTCCAAATTCTGAGTTTGGAATTCCCAGTTTGCAATTCCCAGTTTTTAATTCCAAGTTCCAAATTCGAAATTCCAAATTCTGAGTTCGGAATTCCGATTTCGGAATTCCGAGTTCCGAGTTCCGAATTCCAAGTTCCGAATTCCGAGTCCAGAATTCCAAATTCCGAGTTCCGAGTTCCGTGTTCCGAGTTCAGAATTCTGAGTTGCGAAATTCCAAATTCCGAGTTCGGAATTCCGAGTTTGGAATTCCAAGTTCAAAATTCTGAATTCCAAATTCTGAGTTTGGAATTCCGAGTTCCGAATTCCAAGTTCAGAATTCCAAGTTCAGAATTCCGAGTTCCGAATTCCAAATTCCGAGTTCCAAATTCCGAGTTCCAAATTCCGAGTTCAGAATTCTGAGTTCCAAATTCTGAGTTTGAAATTCCGAGTTTGGATTTCCAAGTTCCAAATTCCGAGTTCCAAATTCCAAATTCCAAATTCCGAGTTCAGAATTCCGAGTTCCAAATTCTGAGTTTGGAATTCCGAGTTTGGAATTCCGAGTTTGGAATTCCAAGTTCCAAATTCCAAATTCTGAGTTCGGAATTCCGATTTCGGAATTCCAATTTCCAAGTTCCGAAATCCGAGTTCCGAATTCTGAGTTCCAAATTCTGAGTTTGGAATTCCGAGTTTGGAATTCCGAGTTTGGAATTCCAAGTTCAAAATTCCAAGTTCCAAATTCCAAATTCTGAGTTCGGAATTCCGATTTCGGAATTCCGAGTTCCAAGTTCCGAATTCCAAGTTCCGAATTCCGAGTTCAGAATTCCGAGTTCCGAGTTCCGAGTTCCGTGTTCCGAGTTCAGAATTCCGAGTTCCAAATTCCGAGTTCCGAAATTCCAAATTCCGAGTTCGGAATTCCGAGTTTGGAATTCCAAGTTCAAAAGTCTGAATTCCAAGTTCTGAGTTTGGAATTCCGAGTTCCGAATTCCAAGTTCTGAATTCCGAGTTCAGAATTCCAAGTTCAAAAGTCTGAATTCCAAATTCTGAGTTTGGAATTCCGAGTTCCGAATTCCGAGTTCGGAATTCCGAGTTCCGAATTCCAAGTTCTGAATTCCGAGTTCAGAATTCCAAATTCCGAGTTCCGAGTTCCATGTTCCGAGTTCAGAATTCCGAGTTCCAAATTCCGAGTTCCGAAATTCCAAATTCCGATTTCGGAATTCCGAGTTTGGAATTCCAAGTTCAAAATTCTGAATTCCAAATTCTGAGTTTGGAATTCCGAGTTCAGAATTCCGAGTTCCGAGTTCGGAATTCCAAGTTTGGAATTCCAAATTCCAAATTCCGAGTTCAGAATTCCAAATTCCGAGTTCGGAATTCCGAGTTCCGAAATTCCAAATTCCGAGTTCGGAATTCCGAGTTCAGAGTTCAGAATTCCGAATTCCAAGTTCCGAATTCCGAGTTCCGAATTCCGAATTCCAAATTCCGAGTTCCAAATTCCGAGTTCCAAATTCCGAGTTCCAAATTCTGAGTTCAGAATTCTGAGTTCCAAATTCTGAGTTTGGAATTCCGAGTTTGGAATTCCGAGTTTGGAATTCCAAGTTCAAAATTCCAAATTCCAAATTCTGAGTTCGGAATTCCGATTTCGGAATTCCGAGTTCCGAATTCCGAATTCCGAGTTCAGAATTCCAAATTCCGAGTTCTGTGTTCCGAGTTCAGAATTCCGAGTTCCAAATTCCGAGTTCCGAAATTCCAAATTCCGAGTTTGGAATTCCGAGTTTGTAATTCCAAGTTCAAAATTCTGAATTCCAAATTCTGAGTTCGGAATTCCAAGTTCCGAATTCCGAGTCCAGAATTCCAAATTCCGAGTTCCGAGTTCCGTGTTCCGAGTTCAGAATTCCGAGTTGCGAAATTCCAAATTCCGAGTTCGGAATTCCGAGTTTGGAATTCCAAGTTCAAAATTCTGAATTCCAAATTCTGAGTTTGGAATTCCGAGTTCCGAATTCCAAGTTCAGAATTCCAAGTTCAGAATTCCGAGTTCCGAATTCCAAATTCCGAGTTCCAAATTCCGAGTTCCAAATTCCGAGTTCAGAATTCTGAGTTCCAAATTCTGAGTTTGAAATTCCGAGTTTGGAATTCCAAGTTCCAAATTCCGAGTTCCAAATTCCAAATTCCAAATTCCGAGTTCAGAATTCCGAGTTCCAAATTCTGAGTTTGGAATTCCGAGTTTGGAATTCCAAGTTTGGAATTCCGAGTTTGGAATTCCAAGTTCCAAATTCCAAATTCTGAGTTCGGAATTCCGATTTCGGAATTCCAATTTCCAAGTTCCGAAATCCGAGTTCCGAATTCTGAGTTCCAAATTCTGAGTTTGGAATTCCGAGTTTGGAATTCCGAGTTTGGAATTCCAAGTTCCAAATTCCAAGTTCCAAATTCCAAATTCTGAGTTCGGAATTCCGATTTCGGAATTCCAATTTCCAAGTTCCGAGTTCCGAGTTCCGAATTCTGAGTTCCAAATTCTGAGTTTGGAATTCCGAGTTTGGAATTCCGAGTTTGGAATTCCAAGTTCAAAATTCCAAATTCTGAGTTCGGAATTCCGATTTCGGAATTCCGAGTTCCAAGTTCCGAATTCCAAGTTCCGAATTCCGAGTTCAGAATTCCAAATTCCGAGTTCCGAGTTCCGAGTTCCGAGTTCCGTGTTCCGAGTTCAGAATTCCGAGTTCCAAGTTCCGAGTTCCGAAATTCCAAATTCCGAGTTCGGAATTCCGAGTTTGGAATTCCAAGTTCAAAAGTCTGAATTCCAAGTTCTGAGTTTGGAATTCCGAGTTCCGAATTCCAAGTTCTGAATTCCGAGTTCAGAATTCCAAGTTCAAAAGTCTGAATTCCAAATTCTGAGTTTGGAATTCCGAGTTCCGAATTCTGAGTTTGGAATTCCGAGTTCCGAATTCCAAGTTCTGAATTCCGAGTTCAGAATTCCAAATTCCAAATTCCGAGTTCCGAGTTCCATGTTCCGAGTTCAGAATTCCGAGTTCCAAATTCCGAGTTCCGAAATTCCAAATTCCGATTTCGGAATTCCGAGTTTGGAATTCCAAGTTCAAAATTCTGAATTCCAAATTCTGAGTTTGGAATTCCGAGTTCGGAATTCCGAATTCCAAGTTCCGAATTCCGAGTTCCAAATTCTGAGTTTGGAATTCCGAGTTTGGAATTCCGAGTTTGGAATTCCAAGTTCCAAATTCCAAGTTCCAAATTCCAAATTCTGAGTTCGGAATTCCGATTTCGGAATTCCGAGTTCCAAGTTCCGAATTCCAAGTTCCGAATTACGAGTTCAGAATTCCGAGTTCCGAGTTCCGAGTTCCGTGTTCCGAGTTCAGAATTCCGAGTTCCAAATTCCGAGTTCCGAAATTCCAAATTCCGAGTTCGGAATTCCGAGTTTGGAATTCCGAGTTCAAAAGTCTGAATTCCAAGTTCTGAGTTTGGAATTCCGAGTTCCGAATTCCAAGTTCTGAATTCCGAGTTCAGAATTCCAAGTTCAAAAGTCTGAATTCCAAATTCTGAGTTTGGAATTCCGAGTTCCGAATTCTGAGTTTGGAATTCCGAGTTCCGAATTCCAAGTTCTGAATTCCGAGTTCAGAATTCCAAATTCCGAGTTCCGAGTTCCATGTTCCGAGTTCCAAATTCCGAGTTCCGAAATTCCAAATTCCGATTTCGGAATTCCGAGTTTGGAATTCCAAGTTCAAAATTCTGAATTCCAAATTCTGAGTTTGGAATTCCGAGTTCAGAATTCCGAGTTCCGAGTTCGGAATTCCAAGTTTGGAATTCCAAATTCCAAATTCCGAGTTCAGAATTCCAAATTCCGAGTTCGGAGTTCAGAGTTCAGAATTCCGAATTCCAAGTTCCGAATTCCGAGTTCCGAATTCCGAATTCCAAATTCCGAGTTCCAAATTCCGAGTTCCAAATTCCGAGTTCCAAATTCTGAGTTCAGAATTCTGAGTTCCGAAATTCCAAATTCCGAGTTTGGAATTCCGAGTTTGGAATTCCGAGTTTGGAATTCCAAGTTCAAAATTCCAAATTCCAAATTCTGAGTTCGGAATTCCGATTTCGGAATTCCGAGTTCCGAATTCCGAATTCCGAGTTCAGAATTCCAAATTCCGAGTTCTGTGTTCCGAGTTCAGAATTCCGAGTTCCAAATTCCGAGTTCCGAAATTCCAAATTCCGAGTTTGGAATTCCGAGTTTGTAATTCCAAGTTCCGAATTCCAAGTTCTGAATTCCGAGTTCCGAATTCCAAATTCCGAGTTCCAAATTCCGAGTTCCAAATTCCGAGTTCAGAATTCTGAGTTCCAAATTCTGAGTTTGAAATTCCGAGTTTGGAATTCCAAGTTCCAAATTCCGAGTTCCAAATTCCAAATTCCAAATTCCGAGTTCAGAATTCCGAGTTCCAAATTCTGAGTTTGGAATTCCGAGTTTGGAATTCCGAGTTTGGAATTCCGAGTTTGGAATTCCAAGTTCCAAATTCCAAATTCTGAGTTCGGAATTCCGATTTCGGAATTCCGATTTCCAAGTTCCGAATTCCAAGTTCCGAATTCCGAGTTCAGAATTCCAAGTTCCGAATTCCGAGTTCAGAATTCCAAATTCCGAGTTCCGAGTTCCGAGTTCCGAGTTCCGTGTTCCGAGTTCAGAATTCCGAGTTCCAAGTTCCGAGTTCCGAAATTCCAAATTCCGAGTTCGGAATTCCGAGTTTGGAATTCCAAGTTCAAAAGTCTGAATTCCAAGTTCTGAGTTTGGAATTCCGAGTTCCGAATTCCAAGTTCTGAATTCCGAGTTCAGAATTCCAAGTTCAAAAGTCTGAATTCCAAATTCTGAGTTTGGAATTCCGAGTTCCGAATTCTGAGTTTGGAATTCCGAGTTCCGAATTCCAAGTTCTGAATTCCGAGTTCAGAATTCCAAATTCCGAGTTCCGAGTTCCATGTTCCGAGTTCCAAATTCCGAGTTCCGAAATTCCAAATTCCGATTTCGGAATTCCGAGTTCCGAGTTCCATGTTCCGAGTTCAGAATTCCGAGTACCAAATTCCGAGTTCCGAAATTCCAAATTCCGATTTCGGAATTCCGAGTTTGGAATTCCAAGTTCAAAATTCTGAATTCCAAATTCTGAGTTTGGAATTCCGAGTTCGGAATTCCGAATTCCAAGTTCCGAATTCCGAGTTCCAAATTCTGAGTTTGGAATTCCGAGTTTGGAATTCCGAGTTTGGAATTCCAAGTTCCAAATTCCAAGTTCCAAATTCCAAATTCTGAGTTCGGAATTCCGATTTCGGAATTCCGAGTTCCAAGTTCCGAATTCCAAGTTCCGAATTACGAGTTCAGAATTCCGAGTTCCGAGTTCCGAGTTCCGTGTTCCGAGTTCAGAATTCCGAGTTCCAAATTCTGAGTTCCGAAATTCCAAATTCCGAGTTCGGAATTCCGAGTTTGGAATTCCGAGTTTGGAATTCCGAGTTCAAAAGTCTGAATTCCAAGTTCTGAGTTTGGAATTCCGAGTTCCGAATTCCAAGTTCTGAATTCCGAGTTCAGAATTCCAAGTTCAAAAGTCTGAATTCCAAATTCTGAGTTTGGAATTCCGAGTTCAGAATTCTGAGTTTGGAATTCCGAGTTCCGAATTCCAAGTTCTGAATTCCGAGTTCAGAATTCCAAATTCCGAGTTCCGAGTTCCATGTTCCGAGTTCCAAATTCCGAGTTCCGAAATTCCAAATTCCGATTTCGGAATTCCGAGTTTGGAATTCCAAGTTCAAAATTCTGAATTCCAAATTCTGAGTTTGGAATTCCGAGTTCAGAATTCCGAGTTCCGAGTTCGGAATTCCAAGTTTGGAATTCCAAATTCCAAATTCCGAGTTCAGAATTCCAAATTCCGAGTTCGGAGTTCAGAGTTCAGAATTCCGAATTCCAAGTTCCGAATTCCGAGTTCGGAATTCCGATTTCGGAATTCCGAGTTCCGAATTCCGAATTCCGAGTTCAGAATTCCAAATTCCGAGTTCTGTGTTCCGAGTTCAGAATTCCGAGTTCCAAATTCCGAGTTCCGAAATTCCAAATTCCGAGTTTGGAATTCCGAGTTTGTAATTCCAAGTTCAAAATTCTGAATTCCAAATTCTGAGTTCGGAATTCCGAGTTCAGAATTCCGAGTTCAGAATTCCGAGTTCCGAGTTCTGAATTCCGAGTTCCGAATTCCGAATTCCAAGTTCCGAATTCCGAGTTCAGAATTCCAAGTTCGGAATTCCCAGTTCAAAATTCCGAATTGCAAATTCTGAGTTCAGAATTCCAAGTTCCGAATTCCGAGTTCTGAGTTCAGAATTCCAAGTTCCGAATTCCAAGTTCTGAATTCCGAGTTCCGAATTCCAAATTCCGAGTTCCAAATTCCGAGTTCCAAATTCCGAGTTCAGAATTCTGAGTTCCAAATTCTGAGTTTGGAATTCCGAGTTTGGAATTCCAAGTTCCAAATTCCGAGTTCCAAATTCCGAATTCCAAATTCCGAGTTCAGAATTCCGAGTTCCAAATTCTGAGTTTGGAATTCCCAGTTTGCAATTCCCAGTTTTTAATTCCAAGTTCCAAATTCGAAATTCCAAATTCTGAGTTCGGAATTCCGATTTCGGAATTCCGAGTTCCGAGTTCCGAATTCCAAGTTCCGAATTCCGAGTCCAGAATTCCAAATTCCGAGTTCCGAGTTCCGTGTTCCGAGTTCAGAATTCCGAGTTGCGAAATTCCAAATTCCGAGTTCGGAATTCCGAGTTTGGAATTCCAAGTTCAAAATTCTGAATTCCAAATTCTGAGTTTGGAATTCCGAGTTCCGAATTCCAAGTTCAGAATTCCAAGTTCAGAATTCCGAGTTCAAAATTCCAAATTCCGAGTTCCGAGTTCCGTGTTCCGAGTTCAGAATTCCGAGTTCCAAATTCCGAGTTCCGAATTCCGAATTCCGAGTTCAGAATTCCAAATTCCGAGTTCTGTGTTCCGAGTTCAGAATTCCGAGTTCCGAAATTCCAAATTCCGAGTTTGGAATTCCGAGTTTGTAATTCCAAGTTCAAAATTCTGAATTCCAAATTCTGAGTTCGGAATTCCGAGTTCAGAATTCCGAGTTCAGAATTCCGAGTTCCGAGTTCTGAATTCCGAGTTCCGAATTCCGAATTCCAAGTTCCGAATTCCGAGTTCAGAATTCCAAGTTCGGAATTCCCAGTTCAAAATTCCGAATTGCAAATTCTGAGTTCAGAATTCCAAGTTCCGAATTCCGAGTTCCGAGTTCAGAATTCCAAGTTCCGAATTCCAAGTTCTGAATTCCGAGTTCCGAATTCCAAATTCCGAGTTCCAAATTCCGAGTTCCAAATTCCGAGTTCAGAATTCTGAGTTCCAAATTCTGAGTTTGGAATTCCGAGTTTGGAATTCCAAGTTCCAAATTCCGAGTTCCAAATTCCGAATTCCAAATTCCGAGTTCAGAATTCCGAGTTCCAAATTCTGAGTTTGGAATTCCCAGTTTGCAATTCCCAGTTTTTAATTCCAAGTTCCAAATTCGAAATTCCAAATTCTGAGTTCGGAATTCCGATTTCGGAATTCCGAGTTCCGAGTTCCGAATTCCAAGTTCCGAATTCCGAGTCCAGAATTCCAAATTCCGAGTTCCGAGTTCCGTGTTCCGAGTTCAGAATTCCGAGTTGCGAAATTCCAAATTCCGAGTTCGGAATTCCGAGTTTGGAGTTCCAAGTTCAAAATTCTGAATTCCAAATTCTGAGTTTGGAATTCCGAGTTCCGAATTCCAAGTTCAGAATTCCAAGTTCAGAATTCCGAGTTCCGAATTCCAAATTCCGAGTTCCAAATTCCGAGTTCCAAATTCCGAGTTCAGAATTCTGAGTTCCAAATTCTGAGTTTGAAATTCCGAGTTTGGATTTCCAAGTTCCAAATTCCGAGTTCCAAATTCCAAATTCCAAATTCCGAGTTCAGAATTCCGAGTTCCAAATTCTGAGTTTGGAATTCCGAGTTTGGAATTCCAAGTTTGGAATTCCGAGTTTGGAATTCCAAGTTCCAAATTCCAAATTCTGAGTTCGGAATTCCGATTTCGGAATTCCAATTTCCAAGTTCCGAAATCCGAGTTCCGAATTCTGAGTTCCAAATTCTGAGTTTGGAATTCCGAGTTTGGAATTCCGAGTTTGGAATTCCAAGTTCAAAATTCCAAGTTCCAAATTCCAAATTCTGAGTTCGGAATTCCGATTTCGGAATTCCGAGTTCCAAGTTCCGAATTCCAAGTTCCGAATTCCGAGTTCAGAATTCCGAGTTCCGAGTTCCGAGTTCCGTGTTCCGAGTTCAGAATTCCGAGTTCCAAATTCCGAGTTCCGAAATTCCAAATTCCGAGTTCGGAATTCCGAGTTTGGAATTCCAAGTTCAAAAGTCTGAATTCCAAGTTCTGAGTTTGGAATTCCGAGTTCCGAATTCCAAGTTCTGAATTCCGAGTTCAGAATTCCAAGTTCAAAAGTCTGAATTCCAAATTCTGAGTTTGGAATTCCGAGTTCCGAATTCCGAGTTCGGAATTCCGAGTTCCGAATTCCAAGTTCTGAATTCCGAGTTCAGAATTCCAAATTCCGAGTTCCGAGTTCCATGTTCCGAGTTCAGAATTCCGAGTTCCAAATTCCGAGTTCTGAAATTCCAAATTCCGATTTCGGAATTCCGAGTTTGGAATTCCAAGTTCAAAATTCTGAATTCCAAATTCTGAGTTTGGAATTCCGAGTTCAGAATTCCGAGTTCCGAGTTCGGAATTCCAAGTTTGGAATTCCAAATTCCAAATTCCGAGTTCAGAATTCCAAATTCCGAGTTCGGAATTCCGAGTTCCGAAATTCCAAATTCCGAGTTCGGAATTCCGAGTTCAGAGTTCAGAATTCCGAATTCCAAGTTCCGAATTCCGAGTTCCGAATTCCGAATTCCAAATTCCGAGTTCCAAATTCCGAGTTCCAAATTCCGAGTTCCAAATTCTGAGTTCAGAATTCTGAGTTCCAAATTCTGAGTTTGGAATTCCGAGTTTGGAATTCCGAGTTTGGAATTCCAAGTTCAAAATTCCAAATTCCAAATTCTGAGTTCGGAATTCCGATTTCGGAATTCCGAGTTCCGAATTCCGAATTCCGAGTTCAGAATTCCAAATTCCGAGTTCTGTGTTCCGAGTTCAGAATTCCGAGTTCCAAATTCCGAGTTCCGAAATTCCAAATTCCGAGTTTGGAATTCCGAGTTTGTAATTCCAAGTTCAAAATTCTGAATTCCAAATTCTGAGTTCGGAATTCCGATTTCGGAATTCCGAGTTCCAAGTTCCGAATTCCAAGTTCCGAATTCCGAGTTCCGAATTCCGAGTTCCGAGTTCCGAGTTCCGAGTTCCGTGTTCCGAGTTCAGAATTCCGAGTTCCAAATTCCGAGTTCCGAAATTCCAAATTCCGAGTTCGGAATTCCGAGTTTGGAATTCCAAGTTCAAAAGTCTGAATTCCAAGTTCTGAGTTTGGAATTCCGAGTTCCGAATTCCAAGTTCTGAATTCCGAGTTCAGAATTCCAAGTTCAAAAGTCTGAATTCCAAATTCTGAGTTTGGAATTTCGAGTTCCGAATTCTGAGTTTGGAATTCCGAGTTCCGAATTCCAAGTTCTGAATTCCGAGTTCAGAATTCCAAATTCCGAGTTCCGAGTTCCATGTTCCGAGTTCAGAATTCCGAGTTCCAAATTCCGAGTTCCGAAATTCCAAATTCCGATTTCGGAATTCCGAGTTTGGAATTCCAAGTTCAAAATTCTGAATTCCAAATTCTGAGTTTGGAATTCCGAGTTCAGAATTCCGAGTTCCGAGTTCGGAATTCCAAGTTTGGAATTCCAAATTCCAAATTCCGAGTTCAGAATTCCAAATTCCGAGTTCGGAATTCCGAGTTCAGAGTTCAGAATTCCGAATTCCAAGTTCCGAATTCCGAGTTCCGAATTCCGAATTCCAAATTCCGAGTTCCAAATTCCGAGTTCCAAATTCCGAGTTCCAAATTCTGAGTTCAGAATTCTGAGTTCCAAATTCTGAGTTTGGAATTCCGAGTTCCGAATTCCAAGTTCTGAATTCCGAGTTCAGAATTCCAAGTTCAAAAGTCTGAATTGCAAATTCTGAGTTTGGAATTCCGAGTTCAGAATTCTGAGTTTGGAATTCCGAGTTCCGAATTCCAAGTTCTGAATTCCGAGTTCAGAATTCCAAATTCCGAGTTCCGAGTTCCATGTTCCGAGTTCCAAATTCCGAGTTCCGAAATTCCAAATTCCGATTTCGGAATTCCGAGTTTGGAATTCCAAGTTCAAAATTCTGAATTCCAAATTCTGAGTTTGGAATTCCGAGTTCAGAATTCCGAGTTCCGAGTTCGGAATTCCAAGTTTGGAATTCCAAATTCCAAATTCCGAGTTCAGAATTCCAAATTCCGAGTTCGGAGTTCAGAGTTCAGAATTCCGAATTCCAAGTTCCGAATTCCGAGTTCCGAATTCCGAATTCCAAATTCCGAGTTCCAAATTCCGAGTTCCAAATTCCGAGTTCCAAATTCTGAGTTCAGAATTCTGAGTTCCAAATTCTGAGTTTGGAATTCCGAGTTTGGAATTCCGAGTTTGGAATTCCAAGTTCAAAATTCCAAATTCCAAATTCTGAGTTCGGAATTCCGATTTCGGAATTCCGAGTTCCGAATTCCGAATTCCGAGTTCAGAATTCCAAATTCCGAGTTCTGTGTTCCGAGTTCAGAATTCCGAGTTCCAAATTCCGAGTTCCGAAATTCCAAATTCCGAGTTTGGAATTCCGAGTTTGTAATTCCAAGTTCAAAATTCTGAATTCCAAATTCTGAGTTCGGAATTCCGATTTCGGAATTCCGAGTTCCAAGTTCCGAATTCCAAGTTCCGAATTCCGAGTTCAGAATTCCGAGTTCCGAGTTCCGAGTTCCGAGTTCCGTGTTCCGAGTTCAGAATTCCGAGTTCCAAATTCCGAGTTCCGAAATTCCATATTCCGAGTTCGGAATTCCGAGTTTGGAATTCCAAGTTCAAAAGTCTGAATTCCAAGTTCTGAGTTTGGAATTCCGAGTTCCGAATTCCAAGTTCTGAATTCCGAGTTCAGAATTCCAAGTTCAAAAGTCTGAATTCCAAATTCTGAGTTTGGAATTCCGAGTTCCGAATTCTGAGTTTGGAATTCCGAGTTCCGAATTCCAAGTTCTGAATTCCGAGTTCAGAATTCCAAATTCCGAGTTCCGAGTTCCATGTTCCGAGTTCAGAATTCCGAGTTCCAAATTCCGAGTTCCGAAATTCCAAATTCCGATTTCGGAATTCCGAGTTTGGAATTCCAAGTTCAAAATTCTGAATTCCAAATTCTGAGTTTGGAATTCCGAGTTCAGAATTCCGAGTTCCGAGTTCGGAATTCCAAGTTTGGAATTCCAAATTCCAAATTCCGAGTTCAGAATTCCAAATTCCGAGTTCGGAATTCCGAGTTCAGAGTTCAGAATTCCGAATTCCAAGTTCCGAATTCCGAGTTCCGAATTCCGAATTCCAAATTCCGAGTTCCAAATTCCGAGTTCCAAATTCCGAGATTGGAATTCCAAGTTCCAAATTCCAAATTCTGAGTTCGGAATTCCGATTTCGGAATTCCGATTTCCAAGTTCCGAAATCCGAGTTCCGAATTCTGAGTTCCAAATTCTGAGTTTGGAATTCCGAGTTTGGAATTCCGAGTTTGGAATTCCAAGTTCCAAATTCCAAATTCTGAGTTCGGAATTCCGATTTCGGAATTCCGAGTTCCAAGTTCCGAATTCCAAGTTCCGAATTCCGAGTTCAGAATTCCAAATTCCGAGTTCCGAGTTCCGAGTTCCGTGTTCCGAGTTCAGAATTCCGAGTTCCAAGTTCCGAGTTCCGAAATTCCAAATTCCGAGTTTGGAATTCCGAGTTTGGAATTCCAAGTTCAAAAGTCTGAATTCCAAGTTCTGAGTTTGGAATTCCGAGTTCCGAATTCCAAGTTCTGAATTCGAGTTCAGAATTCCAAGTTCAAAAGTCTGAATTCCAAATTCTGAGTTTGGAATTCCGAGTTCCGAATTCTGAGTTTGGAATTCCGAGTTCCGAATTCCAAGTTCTGAATTCCGAGTTCAGAATTCCAAATTCCAAATTCCGAGTTCCGAGTTCCATGTTCCGAGTTCAGAATTCCGAGTTCCAAATTCCGAGTTCCGAAATTCCAAATTCCGATTTCGGAATTCCGAGTTTGGAATTCCAAGTTCAAAATTCTGAATTCCAAATTCTGAGTTTGGAATTCCGAGTTCGGAATTCCGAATTCCAAGTTCCGAATTCCGAGTTCCAAATTCTGAGTTTGGAATTCCGAGTTTGGAATTCCGAGTTTGGAATTCCAAGTTCCAAATTCCAAGTTCCAAATTCCAAATTCTGAGTTCGGAATTCCGATTTCGGAATTCCGAGTTCCAAGTTCCGAATTCCAAGTTCCGAATTACGAGTTCAGAATTCCGAGTTCCGAGTTCCGAGTTCCGTGTTCCGAGTTCAGAATTCCGAGTTCCAAATTCCGAGTTCCGAAATTCCAAATTCCGAGTTCGGAATTCCGAGTTTGGAATTCCGAGTTCAAAAGTCTGAATTCCAAGTTCTGAGTTTGGAATTCCGAGTTCCGAATTCCAAGTTCTGAATTCCGAGTTCAGAATTCCAAATTCCGAGTTCCGAGTTCCATGTTCCGAGTTCAGAATTCCGAGTTCCAAATTCCGAGTTCCGAAATTCCAAATTCCGATTTCGGAATTCCGAGTTTGGAATTCCAAGTTCAAAATTCTGAATTCCAAATTCTGAGTTTGGAATTCCGAGTTCAGAATTCCGAGTTCCGAGTTCGGAATTCCAAGTTTGGAATTCCAAATTCCAAATTCCGAGTTCAGAATTCCAAATTCCGAGTTCGGAATTCCGAGTTCCGAAATTCCAAATTCCGAGTTCGGAATTCCGAGTTCAGAGTTCAGAATTCCGAATTCCAAGTTCCGAATTCCGAGTTCCGAATTCCGAATTCCAAATTCCGAGTTCCAAATTCCGAGTTCCAAATTCCGAGTTCCAAATTCTGAGTTCAGAATTCTGAGTTCCAAATTCTGAGTTTGGAATTCCGAGTTTGGAATTCCGAGTTTGGAATTCCAAGTTCAAAATTCCAAATTCCAAATTCTGAGTTCAGAATTCCAAATTCCGAGTTCTGTGTTCCGAGTTCAGAATTCCGAGTTCCAAATTCCGAGTTCCGAAATTCCAAATTCCGAGTTTGGAATTCCGAGTTTGTAATTCCAAGTTCAAAATTCTGAATTCCAAATTCTGAGTTCGGAATTCCGATTTCGGAATTCCGAGTTCCAAGTTCCGAATTCCAAGTTCCGAATTCCGAGTTCCGAATTCCGAGTTCCGAGTTCCGAGTTCCGAGTTCCGTGTTCCGAGTTCAGAATTCCGAGTTCCAAATTCCGAGTTCCGAAATTCCAAATTCCGAGTTCGGAATTCCGAGTTTGGAATTCCAAGTTCAAAAGTCTGAATTCCAAGTTCTGAGTTTGGAATTCCGAGTTCCGTATTCCAAGTTCTGAATTCCGAGTTCAGAATTCCAAGTTCAAAAGTCTGAATTCCAAATTCTGAGTTTGGAATTTCGAGTTCCGAATTCTGAGTTTGGAATTCCGAGTTCCGAATTCCAAGTTCTGAATTCCGAGTTCAGAATTCCAAATTCCGAGTTCCGAGTTCCATGTTCCGAGTTCAGAATTCCGAGTTCCAAATTCCGAGTTCCGAAATTCCAAATTCCGATTTCGGAATTCCGAGTTTGGAATTCCAAGTTCAAAATTCTGAATTCCAAATTCTGAGTTTGGAATTCCGAGTTCAGAATTCCGAGTTCCGAGTTCGGAATTCCAAGTTTGGAATTCCAAATTCCAAATTCCGAGTTCAGAATTCCAAATTCCGAGTTCGGAATTCCGAGTTCAGAGTTCAGAATTCCGAATTCCAAGTTCCGAATTCCGAGTTCCGAATTCCGAATTCCAAATTCCGAGTTCCAAATTCCGAGTTCCAAATTCCGAGTTCCAAATTCTGAGTTCAGAATTCTGAGTTCCAAATTCTGAGTTTGGAATTCCGAGTTCCGAATTCCAAGTTCTGAATTCCGAGTTCAGAATTCCAAGTTCAAAATTCTGAATTCCAAATTCTGAGTTTGGAATTCCGAGTTCGGAATTCCAAATTCCAAGTTCCGAATTCCGAGTTCCAAATTCTGAGTTTGGAATTCCGAGTTTGGAATTCCGAGTTTGGAATTCCAAGTTCCAAATTCCAAGTTCCAAATTCCAAATTCTGAGTTCGGAATTCCGATTTCGGAATTCCGAGTTCCAAGTTCCGAATTCCAAGTTCCGAATTACGAGTTCAGAATTCCGAGTTCCGAGTTCCGAGTTCCGTGTTCCGAGTTCAGAATTCCGAGTTCCAAATTCCGAGTTCCGAAATTCCAAATTCCGAGTTCGGAATTCCGAGTTTGGAATTCCGAGTTCAAAAGTCTGAATTCCAAGTTCTGAGTTTGGAATTCCGAGTTCCGAATTCCAAGTTCTGAATTCCGAGTTCAGAATTCCAAGTTCAAAAGTCTGAATTCCAAATTCTGAGTTTGGAATTCCGAGTTCCGAATTCTGAGTTTGGAATTCCGAGTTCCGAATTCCAAGTTCTGAATTCCGAGTTCAGAATTCCAAATTCCGAGTTCCGAGTTCCATGTTCCGAGTTCCAAATTCCGAGTTCCGAAATTCCAAATTCCGATTTCGGAATTCCGAGTTTGGAATTCCAAGTTCAAAATTCTGAATTCCAAATTCTGAGTTTGGAATTCCGAGTTCAGAATTCCGAGTTCCGAGTTCGGAATTCCAAGTTTGGAATTCCAAATTCCAAATTCCGAGTTCAGAATTCCAAATTCCGAGTTCGGAATTCCGAGTTCAGAGTTCAGAATTCCGAATTCCAAGTTCCGAATTCCGAGTTCCGAATTCCGAATTCCAAATTCCGAGTTCCAAATTCCGAGTTCCAAATTCCGAGTTCCAAATTCCGAGTTCAGAATTCTGAGTTCCAAATTCTGAGTTTGGAATTCCGAGTTTGGAATTCCGAGTTTGGAATTCCAAGTTCAAAATTCCAAGTTCCAAATTCTGAGTTCGGAATTCCGATTTTGGAATTCCGAGTTCCGAATTCCGAATTCCGAGTTCAGAATTCCAAATTCCGAGTTCTGTGTTCCGAGTTCAGAATTCCGAGTTCCAAATTCCGAGTTCCGAAATTCCAAATTCCGAGTTTGGAATTCCGAGTTTGTAATTCCAAGTTCAAAATTCTGAATTCCAAATTCTGAGTTCGGAATTCCGAGTTCAGAATTCCGAGTTCAGAATTCCGAGTTCCGAGTTCTGAATTCCGAGTTCCGAATTCCGAATTCCAAGTTCCGAATTCCGAGTTCAGAATTCCAAGTTCGGAATTCCCAGTTCAAAATTCCGAATTGCAAATTCTGAGTTCAGAATTCCAAGTTCCGAATTCCGAGTTCCGAGTTCAGAATTCCAAGTTCCGAATTCCAAGTTCTGAATTCCGAGTTCCGAATTCCAAATTCCGAGTTCCAAATTCCGAGTTCCAAATTCCGAGTTCAGAATTCTGAGTTCCAAATTCTGAGTTTGAAATTCCGAGTTTGGAATTCCAAGTTCCAAATTCCGAGTTCCAAATTCCAAATTCCAAATTCCGAGTTCAGAATTCCGAGTTCCAAATTCTGAGTTTGGAATTCCGAGTTTGGAATTCCGAGTTTGGAATTCCGAGTTTGGAATTCCAAGTTCCAAATTCCAAATTCTGAGTTCGGAATTCCGATTTCGGAATTCCGATTTCCAAGTTCCGAATTCCAAGTTCCGAATTCCGAGTTCAGAATTCCAAGTTCCGAATTCCGAGTTCAGAATTCCAAATTCCGAGTTCCGAGTTCCGAGTTCCGAGTTCCGTGTTCCGAGTTCAGAATTCCGAGTTCCAAGTTCCGAGTTCCGAAATTCCAAATTCCGAGTTCGGAATTCCGAGTTTGGAATTCCAAGTTCAAAAGTCTGAATTCCAAGTTCTGAGTTTGGAATTCCGAGTTCCGAATTCCAAGTTCTGAATTCCGAGTTCAGAATTCCAAGTTCAAAAGTCTGAATTCCAAATTCTGAGTTTGGAATTCCGAGTTCCGAATTCTGAGTTTGGAATTCCGAGTTCCGAATTCCAAGTTCTGAATTCCGAGTTCAGAATTCCAAATTCCAAATTCCGAGTTCCGAGTTCCATGTTCCGAGTTCAGAATTCCGAGTTCCAAATTCCGAGTTCCGAAATTCCAAATTCCGATTTCGGAATTCCGAGTTTGGAATTCCAAGTTCAAAATTCTGAATTCCAAATTCTGAGTTTGGAATTCCGAGTTCGGAATTCCGAATTCCAAGTTCCGAATTCCGAGTTCCAAATTCTGAGTTTGGAATTCCGAGTTTGGAATTCCGAGTTTGGAATTCCAAGTTCAAAATTCCAAGTTCCAAATTCCAAATTCTGAGTTCGGAATTCCGATTTCGGAATTCCGAGTTCCAAGTTCCGAATTCCAAGTTCCGAATTACGAGTTCAGAATTCCGAGTTCCGAGTTCCGAGTTCCGTGTTCCGAGTTCAGAATTCCGAGTTCCAAATTCCGAGTTCCGAAATTCCAAATTCCGAGTTCGGAATTCCGAGTTTGGAATTCCAAGTTCAAAAGTCTGAATTCCAAGTTCTGAGTTTGGAATTCCGAGTTCCGAATTCCAAGTTCTGAATTCCGAGTTCAGAATTCCAAGTTCAAAAGTCTGAATTCCAAATTCTGAGTTTGGAATTCCGAGTTCAGAATTCTGAGTTCCGAGTTCGGAATTCCAAGTTTGGAATTCCAAATTCCAAATTCCGAGTTCAGAATTCCAAATTCCGAGTTCGGAATTCCGAGTTCAGAGTTCAGAATTCCGAATTCCAAGTTCCGAATTCCGAGTTCCGAATTCCGAATTCCAAATTCCGAGTTCCAAATTCCGAGTTCCAAATTCCGAGTTCCAAATTCTGAGTTCAGAATTCTGAGTTCCAAATTCTGAGTTTGGAATTCCGAGTTCCGAATTCCAAGTTCTGAATTCCGAGTTCAGAATTCCAAGTTCAAAATTCTGAATTCCAAATTCTGAGTTTGGAATTCCGAGTTCGGAATTCCAAATTCCAAGTTCCGAATTCCGAGTTCCAAATTCTGAGTTTGGAATTCCGAGTTTGGAATTCCGAGTTTGGAATTCCAAGTTCCAAATTCCAAGTTCCAAATTCCAAATTCTGAGTTCGGAATTCCGATTTCGGAATTCCGAGTTCCAAGTTCCGAATTCCAAGTTCCGAATTACGAGTTCAGAATTCCGAGTTCCGAGTTCCGAGTTCCGTGTTCCGAGTTCAGAATTCCGAGTTCCAAATTCCGAGTTCCGAAATTCCAAATTCCGAGTTCGGAATTCCGAGTTTGGAATTCCGAGTTCAAAAGTCTGAATTCCAAGTTCTGAGTTTGGAATTCCGAGTTCCGAATTCCAAGTTCTGAATTCCGAGTTCAGAATTCCAAGTTCAAAAGTCTGAATTCCAAATTCTGAGTTTGGAATTCCGAGTTCCGAATTCTGAGTTTGGAATTCCGAGTTCCGAATTCCAAGTTCTGAATTCCGAGTTCAGAATTCCAAATTCCGAGTTCCGAGTTCCATGTTCCGAGTTCCAAATTCCGAGTTCCGAAATTCCAAATTCCGATTTCGGAATTCCGAGTTTGGAATTCCAAGTTCAAAATTCTGAATTCCAAATTCTGAGTTTGGAATTCCGAGTTCAGAATTCCGAGTTCCGAGTTCGGAATTCCAAGTTTGGAATTCCAAATTCCAAATTCCGAGTTCAGAATTCCAAATTCCGAGTTCGGAATTCCGAGTTCAGAGTTCAGAATTCCGAATTCCAAGTTCCGAATTCCGAGTTCCGAATTCCGAATTCCAAATTCCGAGTTCCAAATTCCGAGTTCCAAATTCCGAGTTCCAAATTCCGAGTTCAGAATTCTGAGTTCCAAATTCTGAGTTTGGAATTCCGAGTTTGGAATTCCGAGTTTGGAATTCCAAGTTCAAAATTCCAAGTTCCAAATTCTGAGTTCGGAATTCCGATTTTGGAATTCCGAGTTCCGAATTCCGAATTCCGAGTTCAGAATTCCAAATTCCGAGTTCTGTGTTCCGAGTTCAGAATTCCGAGTTCCAAATTCCGAGTTCCGAAATTCCAAATTCCGAGTTTGGAATTCCGAGTTTGTAATTCCAAGTTCAAAATTCTGAATTCCAAATTCTGAGTTCGGAATTCCGAGTTCAGAATTCCGAGTTCAGAATTCCGAGTTCCGAGTTCTGAATTCCGAGTTCCGAATTCCGAATTCCAAGTTCCGAATTCCGAGTTCAGAATTCCAAGTTCGGAATTCCCAGTTCAAAATTCCGAATTGCAAATTCTGAGTTCAGAATTCCAAGTTCCGAATTCCGAGTTCCGAGTTCAGAATTCCAAGTTCCGAATTCCAAGTTCTGAATTCCGAGTTCCGAATTCCAAATTCCGAGTTCCAAATTCCGAGTTCCAAATTCCGAGTTCAGAATTCTGAGTTCCAAATTCTGAGTTTGAAATTCCGAGTTTGGAATTCCAAGTTCCAAATTCCGAGTTCCAAATTCCAAATTCCAAATTCCGAGTTCAGAATTCCGAGTTCCAAATTCTGAGTTTGGAATTCCGAGTTTGGAATTCCGAGTTTGGAATTCCGAGTTTGGAATTCCAAGTTCCAAATTCCAAATTCTGAGTTCGGAATTCCGATTTCGGAATTCCGATTTCCAAGTTCCGAATTCCAAGTTCCGAATTCCGAGTTCAGAATTCCAAGTTCCGAATTCCGAGTTCAGAATTCCAAATTCCGAGTTCCGAGTTCCGAGTTCCGAGTTCCGTGTTCCGAGTTCAGAATTCCGAGTTCCAAGTTCCGAGTTCCGAAATTCCAAATTCCGAGTTCGGAATTCCGAGTTTGGAATTCCAAGTTCAAAAGTCTGAATTCCAAGTTCTGAGTTTGGAATTCCGAGTTCCGAATTCCAAGTTCTGAATTCCGAGTTCAGAATTCCAAGTTCAAAAGTCTGAATTCCAAATTCTGAGTTTGGAATTCCGAGTTCCGAATTCTGAGTTTGGAATTCCGAGTTCCGAATTCCAAGTTCTGAATTCCGAGTTCAGAATTCCAAATTCCAAATTCCGAGTTCCGAGTTCCATGTTCCGAGTTCAGAATTCCGAGTTCCAAATTCCGAGTTCCGAAATTCCAAATTCCGATTTCGGAATTCCGAGTTTGGAATTCCAAGTTCAAAATTCTGAATTCCAAATTCTGAGTTTGGAATTCCGAGTTCGGAATTCCGAATTCCAAGTTCCGAATTCCGAGTTCCAAATTCTGAGTTTGGAATTCCGAGTTTGGAATTCCGAGTTTGGAATTCCAAGTTCAAAATTCCAAGTTCCAAATTCCAAATTCTGAGTTCGGAATTCCGATTTCGGAATTCCGAGTTCCAAGTTCCGAATTCCAAGTTCCGAATTACGAGTTCAGAATTCCGAGTTCCGAGTTCCGAGTTCCGTGTTCCGAGTTCAGAATTCCGAGTTCCAAATTCCGAGTTCCGAAATTCCAAATTCCGAGTTCGGAATTCCGAGTTTGGAATTCCAAGTTCAAAAGTCTGAATTCCAAGTTCTGAGTTTGGAATTCCGAGTTCCGAATTCCAAGTTCTGAATTCCGAGTTCAGAATTCCAAGTTCAAAAGTCTGAATTCCAAATTCTGAGTTTGGAATTCCGAGTTCCGAATTCCGAGTTCGGAATTCCGAGTTCCGAATTCCAAGTTCTGAATTCCGAGTTCAGAATTCCAAATTCCGAGTTCCGAGTTCCATGTTCCGAGTTCAGAATTCCGAGTTCCAAATTCCGAGTTCCGAAATTCCAAATTCCGATTTCGGAATTCCGAGTTTGGAATTCCAAGTTCAAAATTCTGAATTCCAAATTCTGAGTTTGGAATTCCGAGTTCAGAATTCCGAGTTCCGAGTTCGGAATTCCAAGTTTGGAATTCCAAATTCCAAATTCCGAGTTCAGAATTCCAAATTCCGAGTTCGGAATTCCGAGTTCCGAAATTCCAAATTCCGAGTTCGGAATTCCGAGTTCAGAGTTCAGAATTCCGAATTCCAAGTTCCGAATTCCGAGTTCCGAATTCCGAATTCCAAATTCCGAGTTCCAAATTCCGAGTTCCAAATTCCGAGTTCCAAATTCTGAGTTCAGAATTCTGAGTTCCAAATTCTGAGTTTGGAATTCCGAGTTTGGAATTCCGAGTTTGGAATTCCAAGTTCAAAATTCCAAATTCCAAATTCTGAGTTCGGAATTCCGATTTCGGAATTCCGAGTTCCGAATTCCGAATTCCGAGTTCAGAATTCCAAATTCTGAGTTCTGTGTTCCGAGTTCAGAATTCCGAGTTCCAAATTCCGAGTTCCGAAATTCCAAATTCCGAGTTTGGAATTCCGAGTTTGTAATTCCAAGTTCAAAATTCTGAATTCCAAATTCTGAGTTCGGAATTCCGATTTCGGAATTCCGAGTTCCAAGTTCCGAATTCCAAGTTCCGAATTCCGAGTTCCGAATTCCGAGTTCCGAGTTCCGAGTTCCGAGTTCCGTGTTCCGAGTTCAGAATTCCGAGTTCCAAATTCCGAGTTCCGAAATTCCAAATTCCGAGTTCGGAATTCCGAGTTTGGAATTCCAAGTTCAAAAGTCTGAATTCCAAGTTCTGAGTTTGGAATTCCGAGTTCCGAATTCCAAGTTCTGAATTCCGAGTTCAGAATTCCAAGTTCAAAAGTCTGAATTCCAAATTCTGAGTTTGGAATTCCGAGTTCCGAATTCTGAGTTTGGAATTCCGAGTTCCGAATTCCAAGTTCTGAATTCCGAGTTCAGAATTCCAAATTCCGAGTTCCGAGTTCCATGTTCCGAGTTCAGAATTACGAGTTCCAAATTCCGAGTTCCGAAATTCCAAATTCCGATTTCGGAATTCCGAGTTTGGAATTCCAAGTTCAAAATTCTGAATTCCAAATTCTGAGTTTGGAATTCCGAGTTCAGAATTCCGAGTTCCGAGTTCGGAATTCCAAGTTTGGAATTCCAAATTCCAAATTCCGAGTTCAGAATTCCAAATTCCGAGTTCGGAATTCCGAGTTCAGAGTTCAGAATTCCGAATTCCAAGTTCCGAATTCCGAGTTCCGAATTCCGAATTCCAAATTCCGAGTTCCAAATTCCGAGTTCCAAATTCCGAGTTCCAAATTCTGAGTTCAGAATTCTGAGTTCCAAATTCTGAGTTTGGAATTCCGAGTTCCGAATTCCAAGTTCTGAATTCCGAGTTCAGAATTCCAAGTTCAAAAGTCTGAATTCCAAATTCTGAGTTTGGAATTCCGAGTTCAGAATTCTGAGTTTGGAATTCCGAGTTCCGAATTCCAAGTTCTGAATTCCGAGTTCAGAATTCCAAATTCCGAGTTCCGAGTTCCATGTTCCGAGTTCCAAATTCCGAGTTCCGAAATTCCAAATTCCGATTTCGGAATTCCGAGTTTGGAATTCCAAGTTCAAAATTCTGAATTCCAAATTCTGAGTTTGGAATTCCGAGTTCAGAATTCCGAGTTCCGAGTTCGGAATTCCAAGTTTGGAATTCCAAATTCCAAATTCCGAGTTCAGAATTCCAAATTCCGAGTTCGGAGTTCAGAGTTCAGAATTCCGAATTCCAAGTTCCGAATTCCGAGTTCCGAATTCCGAATTCCAAATTCCGAGTTCCAAATTCCAAGTTCCAAATTCCAAATTCTGAGTTCGGAATTCCGATTTCGGAATTCCGAGTTCCAAGTTCCGAATTCCAAGTTCCGAATTACGAGTTCAGAATTCCGAGTTCCGAGTTCCGAGTTCCGTGTTCCGAGTTCAGAATTCCGAGTTCCAAATTCCGAGTTCCGAAATTCCAAATTCCGAGTTCGGAATTCCGAGTTTGGAATTCCAAGTTCAAAAGTCTGAATTCCAAGTTCTGAGTTTGGAATTCCGAGTTCCGAATTCCAAGTTCTGAATTCCGAGTTCAGAATTCCAAGTTCAAAAGTCTGAATTCCAAATTCTGAGTTTGGAATTCCGAGTTCCGAATTCCGAGTTCGGAATTCCGAGTTCCGAATTCCAAGTTCTGAATTCCGAGTTCAGAATTCCAAATTCCGAGTTCCGAGTTCCATGTTCCGAGTTCAGAATTCCGAGTTCCAAATTCCGAGTTCCGAAATTCCAAATTCCGATTTCGGAATTCCGAGTTTGGAATTCCAAGTTCAAAATTCTGAATTCCAAATTCTGAGTTTGGAATTCCGAGTTCAGAATTCCGAGTTCCGAGTTCGGAATTCCAAGTTTGGAATTCCAAATTCCAAATTCCGAGTTCAGAATTCCAAATTCCGAGTTCGGAATTCCGAGTTCCGAAATTCCAAATTCCGAGTTCGGAATTCCGAGTTCAGAGTTCAGAATTCCGAATTCCAAGTTCCGAATTCCGAGTTCCGAATTCCGAATTCCAAATTCCGAGTTCCAAATTCCGAGTTCCAAATTCCGAGTTCCAAATTCTGAGTTCAGAATTCTGAGTTCCAAATTCTGAGTTTGGAATTCCGAGTTTGGAATTCCGAGTTTGGAATTCCAAGTTCAAAATTCCAAATTCCAAATTCTGAGTTCGGAATTCCGATTTCGGAATTCCGAGTTCCGAATTCCGAATTCCGAGTTCAGAATTCCAAATTCTGAGTTCTGTGTTCCGAGTTCAGAATTCCGAGTTCCAAATTCCGAGTTCCGAAATTCCAAATTCCGAGTTTGGAATTCCGAGTTTGTAATTCCAAGTTCAAAATTCTGAATTCCAAATTCTGAGTTCGGAATTCCGATTTCGGAATTCCGAGTTCCAAGTTCCGAATTCCAAGTTCCGAATTCCGAGTTCCGAATTCCGAGTTCCGAGTTCCGAGTTC
This sequence comes from Erythrolamprus reginae, assembly GCF_031021105.1. Taxonomy (NCBI): domain Eukaryota; kingdom Metazoa; phylum Chordata; class Lepidosauria; order Squamata; family Dipsadidae; genus Erythrolamprus; species Erythrolamprus reginae. Next base: position 45,859 of record NW_027248547.1, on the reverse strand, counting down.
CGAGTTCCGTGTTCCGAGTTCAGAATTCCGAGTTCCAAATTCCGAGTTCCGAAATTCCAAATTCCGAGTTCGGAATTCCGAGTTTGGAATTCCAAGTTCAAAAGTCTGAATTCCAAGTTCTGAGTTTGGAATTCCGAGTTCCGAATTCCAAGTTCTGAATTCCGAGTTCAGAATTCCAAGTTCAAAAGTCTGAATTCCAAATTCTGAGTTTGGAATTCCGAGTTCCGAATTCTGAGTTTGGAATTCCGAGTTCCGAATTCCAAGTTCTGAATTCCGAGTTCAGAATTCCAAATTCCGAGTTCCGAGTTCCATGTTCCGAGTTCAGAATTCCGAGTTCCAAATTCCGAGTTCCGAAATTCCAAATTCCGATTTCGGAATTCCGAGTTTGGAATTCCAAGTTCAAAATTCTGAATTCCAAATTCTGAGTTTGGAATTCCGAGTTCAGAATTCCGAGTTCCGAGTTCGGAATTCCAAGTTTGGAATTCCAAATTCCAAATTCCGAGTTCAGAATTCCAAATTCCGAGTTCGGAATTCCGAGTTCAGAGTTCAGAATTCCGAATTCCAAGTTCCGAATTCCGAGTTCCGAATTCCGAATTCCAAATTCCGAGTTCCAAATTCCGAGTTCCAAATTCCGAGTTCCAAATTCTGAGTTCAGAATTCTGAGTTCCAAATTCTGAGTTTGGAATTCCGAGTTCCGAATTCCAAGTTCTGAATTCCGAGTTCAGAATTCCAAGTTCAAAAGTCTGAATTCCAAATTCTGAGTTTGGAATTCCGAGTTCAGAATTCTGAGTTTGGAATTCCGAGTTCCGAATTCCAAGTTCTGAATTCCGAGTTCAGAATTCCAAATTCCGAGTTCCGAGTTCCATGTTCCGAGTTCCAAATTCCGAGTTCCGAAATTCCAAATTCCGATTTCGGAATTCCGAGTTTGGAATTCCAAGTTCAAAATTCTGAATTCCAAATTCTGAGTTTGGAATTCCGAGTTCAGAATTCCGAGTTCCGAGTTCGGAATTCCAAGTTTGGAATTCCAAATTCCAAATTCCGAGTTCAGAATTCCAAATTCCGAGTTCGGAGTTCAGAGTTCAGAATTCCGAATTCCAAGTTCCGAATTCCGAGTTCCGAATTCCGAATTCCAAATTCCGAGTTCCAAATTCCGAGTTCCAAATTCCGAGTTCCAAATTCTGAGTTCAGAATTCTGAGTTCCAAATTCTGAGTTTGGAATTCCGAGTTTGGAATTCCGAGTTTGGAATTCCAAGTTCAAAATTCCAAATTCCAAATTCTGAGTTCGGAATTCCGATTTCGGAATTCCGAGTTCCGAATTCCGAATTCCGAGTTCAGAATTCCAAATTCCGAGTTCTGTGTTCCGAGTTCAGAATTCCGAGTTCCAAATTCCGAGTTCCGAAATTCCAAATTCCGAGTTTGGAATTCCGAGTTTGTAATTCCAAGTTCAAAATTCTGAATTCCAAATTCTGAGTTCGGAATTCCGATTTCGGAATTCCGAGTTCCAAGTTCCGAATTCCAAGTTCCGAATTCCGAGTTCAGAATTCCGAGTTCCGAGTTCCGAGTTCCGAGTTCCGTGTTCCGAGTTCAGAATTCCGAGTTCCAAATTCCGAGTTCCGAAATTCCAAATTCCGAGTTCGGAATTCCGAGTTTGGAATTCCAAGTTCAAAAGTCTGAATTCCAAGTTCTGAGTTTGGAATTCCGAGTTCCGAATTCCAAGTTCTGAATTCCGAGTTCAGAATTCCAAGTTCAAAAGTCTGAATTCCGAATTCTGAGTTTGGAATTCCGAGTTCCGAATTCCAAGTTCTGAATTCCGAGTTCAGAATTCCAAATTCTGAGTTCCGAGTTCCATGTTCCGAGTTCAGAATTCCGAGTTCCAAATTCCGAGTTCCGAAATTCCAAATTCCAAATTCCGAGTTCCAAATTCCAAGTTCCAAATTCCGAGTTCGGAATTCTGAGTTCAGAATTCTGAGTTCCAAATTCTGAGTTTGGAATTCCGAGTTCAGAATTCCGAGTTCCGAGTTCGGAATTCCAAGTTTGGAATTCCAAATTCCAAATTCCGAGTTCAGAATTCCAAATTCCGAGTTCGGAATTCCGAGTTCCGAAATTCCAAATTCCGAGTTCGGAATTCCGAGTTCAGAGTTCAGAATTCCGAATTCCAAGTTCCGAATTCCGAGTTCCGAATTCCGAATTCCAAATTCCGAGTTCCAAATTCCAAGTTCCAAATTCCGAGTTCGGAATTCTGAGTTCAGAATTCTGAGTTCCAAATTCTGAGTTTGGAATTCCGAGTTTGGAATTCCGAGTTTGGAATTCCGAGTTTGGAATTCCAAGTTCCAAATTCCAAATTCTGAGTTCGGAATTCCGATTTCGGAATTCCGATTTCCAAGTTCCGAAATCCGAGTTCCGAATTCTGAGTTCCAAATTCTGAGTTTGGAATTCCGAGTTTGGAATTCCGAGTTTGGAATTCCAAGTTCAAAATTCCAAATTCTGAGTTCGGAATTCCGATTTCGGAATTCCGAGTTCCAAGTTCCGAATTCCAAGTTCCGAATTCCGAGTTCAGAATTCCAAATTCCGAGTTCCGAGTTCCGAATTCCGAGTTCCGTGTTCCGAGTTCAGAATTCCGAGTTCCAAATTCCGAGTTCCGAAATTCCAAATTCCGAGTTCCGAATTCCGAGTTTGGAATTCCAAGTTCAAAAGTCTGAATTCCAAGTTCTGAGTTTGGAATTCCGAGTTCCGAATTCCAAGTTCTGAATTCCGAGTTCAGAATTCCAAGTTCAAAAGTCTGAATTCCAAATTCTGAGTTTGGAATTCCGAGTTCCGAATTCTGAGTTTGGAATTCCGAGTTCCGAATTCCAAGTTCTGAATTCCGAGTTCAGAATTCCAAATTCCGAGTTCCGAGTTCCATGTTCCGAGTTCAGAATTCCGAGTTCCGAAATTCCAAATTCCGATTTCGGAATTCCGAGTTTGGAATTCCAAGTTCAAAATTCTGAATTCCAAATTCTGAGTTTGGAATTCCGAGTTCGGAATTCCGAATTCCAAGTTCCGAATTCCGAGTTCCAAATTCTGAGTTTGGAATTCCGAGTTTGGAATTCCGAGTTTGGAATTCCAAGTTCCAAATTCCAAGTTCCAAATTCCAAATTCTGAGTTCGGAATTCCGATTTCGGAATTCCGAGTTCCAAGTTCCGAATTCCAAGTTCCGAATTCCGAGTTCCGAATTCCGAGTTCCGAATTCCGAGTTCCGTGTTCCGAGTTCAGAATTCCGAGTTCCAAATTCCGAGTTCCGAAATTCCAAATTCCGAGTTCGGAATTCCGAGTTTGGAATTCCAAGTTCAAAAGTCTGAATTCCAAGTTCTGAGTTTGGAATTCCGAGTTCCGAATTCCAAGTTCTGAATTCCGAGTTCAGAATTCCAAGTTCAAAAGTCTGAATTCCAAATTCTGAGTTTGGAATTCCGAGTTCCGAATTCCGAGTTCGGAATTCCGAGTTCCGAATTCCAAGTTCTGAATTCCGAGTTCAGAATTCCAAATTCCGAGTTCCGAGTTCCATGTTCCGAGTTCAGAATTCCGAGTTCCAAATTCCGAGTTCCGAAATTCCAAATTCCGATTTCGGAATTCCGAGTTTGGAATTCCAAGTTCAAAATTCTGAATTCCAAATTCTGAGTTTGGAATTCCGAGTTCAGAATTCCGAGTTCCGAGTTCGGAATTCCAAGTTTGGAATTCCAAATTCCAAATTCCGAGTTCAGAATTCCAAATTCCGAGTTCGGAATTCCGAGTTCCGAAATTCCAAATTCCGAGTTCGGAATTCCGAGTTCAGAGTTCAGAATTCCGAATTCCAAGTTCCGAATTCCGAGTTCCGAATTCCGAATTCCAAATTCCGAGTTCCAAATTCCGAGTTCCAAATTCCGAGTTCCAAATTCTGAGTTCAGAATTCTGAGTTCCAAATTCTGAGTTTGGAATTCCGAGTTTGGAATTCCGAGTTTGGAATTCCAAGTTCAAAATTCCAAATTCCAAATTCTGAGTTCGGAATTCCGATTTCGGAATTCCGAGTTCCGAATTCCGAATTCCGAGTTCAGAATTCCAAATTCCGAGTTCTGTGTTCCGAGTTCAGAATTCTGAGTTCCAAATTCCGAGTTCCGAAATTCCAAATTCCGAGTTTGGAATTCCGAGTTTGTAATTCCAAGTTCAAAATTCTGAATTCCAAATTCTGAGTTCGGAATTCCGATTTCGGAATTCCGAGTTCCAAGTTCCGAATTCCAAGTTCCGAATTCCGAGTTCAGAATTCCGAGTTCCGAGTTCCGAGTTCCGAGTTCCGTGTTCCGAGTTCAGAATTCCGAGTTCCAAATTCCGAGTTCCGAAATTCCAAATTCCGAGTTCGGAATTCCGAGTTTGGAATTCCAAGTTCAAAAGTCTGAATTCCAAGTTCTGAGTTTGGAATTCCGAGTTCCGAATTCCAAGTTCTGAATTCCGAGTTCAGAATTCCAAGTTCAAAAGTCTGAATTCCAAATTCTGAGTTTGGAATTCCGAGTTCCGAATTCTGAGTTTGGAATTCCGAGTTCCGAATTCCAAGTTCTGAATTCCGAGTTCAGAATTCCAAATTCCGAGTTCCGAGTTCCATGTTCCGAGTTCAGAATTCCGAGTTCCAAATTCCGAGTTCCGAAATTCCAAATTCCGATTTCGGAATTCCGAGTTTGGAATTCCAAGTTCAAAATTCTGAATTCCAAATTCTGAGTTTGGAATTCCGAGTTCAGAATTCCGAGTTCCGAGTTCTGAATTCCAAGTTCCGAAATCCGAGTTCCGAATTCTGAGTTCCAAATTCTGAGTTTGGAATTCCGAGTTTGGAATTCCGAGTTTGGAATTCCAAGTTCAAAATTCTAAATTCCAAATTCTGAGTTTGGAATTCCGAGTTCAGAATTCCGAGTTCCGAGTTTGGAATTCCAAGTTTGGAATTCCAAATTCCAAATTCCGAGTTCAGAATTCCAAATTCCGAGTTCGGAATTCCGAGTTCCGAAATTCCAAATTCCGAGTTCGGAATTCCGAGTTCAGAGTTCAGAATTCCGAATTCCAAGTTCCGAATTCCGAGTTCCGAATTCCGAATTCCAAATTCCAAGTTCCAAATTCCAAGTTCCAAATTCCGAGTTCGGAATTCTGAGTTCAGAATTCTGAGTTCCAAATTCTGAGTTTGGAATTCCGAGTTTGGAATTCCGAGTTTGGAATTCCGAGTTTGGAATTCCAAGTTCCAAATTCCAAATTCTGAGTTCGGAATTCCGATTTCGGAATTCCGATTTCCAAGTTCCGAAATCCGAGTTCCGAATTCTGAGTTCCAAATTCTGAGTTTGGAATTCCGAGTTTGGAATTCCGAGTTTGGAATTCCAAGTTCCAAATTCCAAATTCTGAGTTCGGAATTCCGATTTCGGAATTCCGAGTTCCAAGTTCCGAATTCCAAGTTCCGAATTCCGAGTTCAGAATTCCAAATTCCGAGTTCCGAGTTCCGAATTCCGAGTTCCGTGTTCCGAGTTCAGAATTCCGAGTTCCAAATTCCGAGTTCCGAAATTCCAAATTCCGAGTTCCGAATTCCGAGTTTGGAATTCCAAGTTCAAAAGTCTGAATTCCAAGTTCTGAGTTTGGAATTCCGAGTTCCGAATTCCAAGTTCTGAATTCCGAGTTCAGAATTCCAAGTTCAAAAGTCTGAATTCCAAATTCTGAGTTTGGAATTCCGAGTTCCGAATTCTGAGTTTGGAATTCCGAGTTCCGAATTCCAAGTTCTGAATTCCGAGTTCAGAATTCCAAATTCCGAGTTCCGAGTTCCATGTTCCGAGTTCAGAATTCCGAGTTCCAAATTCCGAGTTCCGAAATTCCAAATTCCGATTTCGGAATTCCGAGTTTGGAATTCCAAGTTCAAAATTCTGAATTCCAAATTCTGAGTTTGGAATTCCGAGTTCGGAATTCCGAATTCCAAGTTCCGAATTCCGAGTTCCAAATTCTGAGTTTGGAATTCCGAGTTTGGAATTCCGAGTTTGGAATTCCAAGTTCCAAATTCCAAGTTCCAAATTCCAAATTCTGAGTTCGGAATTCCGATTTCGGAATTCCGAGTTCCAAGTTCCGAATTCCAAGTTCCGAATTCCGAGTTCCGAATTCCGAGTTCCGAATTCCGAGTTCCGTGTTCCGAGTTCAGAATTCCGAGTTCCAAATTCCGAGTTCCGAAATTCCAAATTCCGAGTTCGGAATTCCGAGTTTGGAATTCCAAGTTCAAAAGTCTGAATTCCAAGTTCTGAGTTTGGAATTCCGAGTTCCGAATTCCAAGTTCTGAATTCCGAGTTCAGAATTCCAAGTTCAAAAGTCTGAATTCCAAATTCTGAGTTTGGAATTCCGAGTTCCGAATTCCGAGTTCGGAATTCCGAGTTCCGAATTCCAAGTTCTGAATTCCGAGTTCAGAATTCCAAATTCCGAGTTCCGAGTTCCATGTTCCGAGTTCAGAATTCCGAGTTCCAAATTCCGAGTTCCGAAATTCCAAATTCCGATTTCGGAATTCCGAGTTTGGAATTCCAAGTTCAAAATTCTGAATTCCAAATTCTGAGTTTGGAATTCCGAGTTCAGAATTCCGAGTTCCGAGTTCGGAATTCCAAGTTTGGAATTCCAAATTCCAAATTCCGAGTTCAGAATTCCAAATTCCGAGTTCGGAATTCCGAGTTCCGAAATTCCAAATTCCGAGTTCGGAATTCCGATTTCGGAATTCCGAGTTCCAAGTTCCGAATTCCAAGTTCCGAATTCCGAGTTCCGAATTCCGAGTTCCGAATTCCGAGTTCCGTGTTCCGAGTTCAGAATTCCGAGTTCCAAATTCCGAGTTCCGAAATTCCAAATTCCGAGTTCGGAATTCCGAGTTTGGAATTCCAAGTTCAAAAGTCTGAATTCCAAGTTCTGAGTTTGGAATTCCGAGTTCCGAATTCCAAGTTCTGAATTCCGAGTTCAGAATTCCAAGTTCAAAAGTCTGAATTCCAAATTCTGAGTTTGGAATTCCGAGTTCCGAATTCCGAGTTCGGAATTCCGAGTTCCGAATTCCAAGTTCTGAATTCCGAGTTCAGAATTCCAAATTCCGAGTTCCGAGTTCCATGTTCCGAGTTCAGAATTCCGAGTTCCAAATTCCGAGTTCCGAAATTCCAAATTCCGATTTCGGAATTCCGAGTTTGGAATTCCAAGTTCAAAATTCTGAATTCCAAATTCTGAGTTTGGAATTCCGAGTTCAGAATTCCGAGTTCCGAGTTCGGAATTCCAAGTTTGGAATTCCAAATTCCAAATTCCGAGTTCAGAATTCCAAATTCCGAGTTCGGAATTCCGAGTTCCGAAATTCCAAATTCCGAGTTCGGAATTCCGAGTTCAGAGTTCAGAATTCCGAATTCCAAGTTCCGAATTCCGAGTTCCGAATTCCGAATTCCAAATTCCGAGTTCCAAATTCCGAGTTCCAAATTCCGAGTTCCAAATTCTGAGTTCAGAATTCTGAGTTCCAAATTCTGAGTTTGGAATTCCGAGTTTGGAATTCCGAGTTTGGAATTCCAAGTTCAAAATTCCAAATTCCAAATTCTGAGTTCGGAATTCCGATTTCGGAATTCCGAGTTCCGAATTCCGAATTCCGAGTTCAGAATTCCAAATTCCGAGTTCTGTGTTCCGAGTTCAGAATTCCGAGTTCCAAATTCCGAGTTCCGAAATTCCAAATTCCGAGTTTGGAATTCCGAGTTTGTAATTCCAAGTTCAAAATTCTGAATTCCAAATTCTGAGTTCGGAATTCCGATTTCGGAATTCCGAGTTCCAAGTTCCGAATTCCAAGTTCCGAATTCCGAGTTCAGAATTCCGAGTTCCGAGTTCCGAGTTCCGAGTTCCGTGTTCCGAGTTCAGAATTCCGAGTTCCAAATTCCGAGTTCCGAAATTCCAAATTCCGAGTTCGGAATTCCGAGTTTGGAATTCCAAGTTCAAAAGTCTGAATTCCAAGTTCTGAGTTTGGAATTCCGAGTTCCGAATTCCAAGTTCTGAATTCCGAGTTCAGAATTCCAAGTTCAAAAGTCTGAATTCCAAATTCTGAGTTTGGAATTCCGAGTTCCGAATTCTGAGTTTGGAATTCCGAGTTCCGAATTCCAAGTTCTGAATTCCGAGTTCAGAATTCCAAATTCCGAGTTCCGAGTTCCATGTTCCGAGTTCAGAATTCCGAGTTCCAAATTCCGAGTTCCGAAATTCCAAATTCCGATTTCGGAATTCCGAGTTTGGAATTCCAAGTTCAAAATTCTGAATTCCAAATTCTGAGTTTGGAATTCCGAGTTCAGAATTCCGAGTTCCGAGTTCTGAATTCCAAGTTCCGAAATCCGAGTTCCGAATTCTGAGTTCCAAATTCTGAGTTTGGAATTCCGAGTTTGGAATTCCGAGTTTGGAATTCCAAGTTCAAAATTCTAAATTCCAAATTCTGAGTTTGGAATTCCGAGTTCAGAATTCCGAGTTCCGAGTTTGGAATTCCAAGTTTGGAATTCCAAATTCCAAATTCCGAGTTCAGAATTCCAAATTCCGAGTTCGGAATTCCGAGTTCCGAAATTCCAAATTCCGAGTTCGGAATTCCGAGTTCAGAGTTCAGAATTCCGAATTCCAAGTTCCGAATTCCGAGTTCCGAATTCCGAATTCCAAATTCCGAGTTCCAAATTCGAAGTTCCAAATTCCGAGTTCGGAATTCTGAGTTCAGAATTCTGAGTTCCAAATTCTGAGTTTGGAATTCCGAGTTTGGAATTCCGAGTTTGGAATTCCGAGTTTGGAATTCCAAGTTCCAAATTCCAAATTCTGAGTTCGGAATTCCGATTTCGGAATTCCGATTTCCAAGTTCCGAAATCCGAGTTCCGAATTCTGAGTTCCAAATTCTGAGTTTGGAATTCCGAGTTTGGAATTCCGAGTTTGGAATTCCAAGTTCCAAATTCCAAATTCTGAGTTCGGAATTCCGATTTCGGAATTCCGAGTTCCAAGTTCCGAATTCCAAGTTCCGAATTCCGAGTTCAGAATTCCAAATTCCGAGTTCCGAGTTCCGAATTCCGAGTTCCGTGTTCCGAGTTCAGAATTCCGAGTTCCAAATTCCGAGTTCCGAAATTCCAAATTCCGAGTTCCGAATTCCGAGTTTGGAATTCCAAGTTCAAAAGTCTGAATTCCAAGTTCTGAGTTTGGAATTCCGAGTTCCGAATTCCAAGTTCTGAATTCCGAGTTCAGAATTCCAAGTTCAAAAGTCTGAATTCCAAATTCTGAGTTTGGAATTCCGAGTTCCGAATTCTGAGTTTGGAATTCCGAGTTCCGAATTCCAAGTTCTGAATTCCGAGTTCAGAATTCCAAATTCCGAGTTCCGAGTTCCATGTTCCGAGTTCAGAATTCCGAGTTCCAAATTCCGAGTTCCGAAATTCCAAATTCCGATTTCGGAATTCCGAGTTTGGAATTCCAAGTTCAAAATTCTGAATTCCAAATTCTGAGTTTGGAATTCCGAGTTCGGAATTCCGAATTCCAAGTTCCGAATTCCGAGTTCCAAATTCTGAGTTTGGAATTCCGAGTTTGGAATTCCGAGTTTGGAATTCCAAGTTCCAAATTCCAAGTTCCAAATTCCAAATTCTGAGTTCGGAATTCCGATTTCGGAATTCCGAGTTCCAAGTTCCGAATTCCAAGTTCCGAATTCCGAGTTCCGAATTCCGAGTTCCGAATTCCGAGTTCCGTGTTCCGAGTTCAGAATTCCGAGTTCCAAATTCCGAGTTCCGAAATTCCAAATTCCGAGTTCGGAATTCCGAGTTTGGAATTCCAAGTTCAAAAGTCTGAATTCCAAGTTCTGAGTTTGGAATTCCGAGTTCCGAATTCCAAGTTCTGAATTCCGAGTTCAGAATTCCAAGTTCAAAAGTCTGAATTCCAAATTCTGAGTTTGGAATTCCGAGTTCCGAATTCCGAGTTCGGAATTCCGAGTTCCGAATTCCAAGTTCTGAATTCCGAGTTCAGAATTCCAAATTCCGAGTTCCGAGTTCCATGTTCCGAGTTCAGAATTCCGAGTTCCAAATTCCGAGTTCCGAAATTCCAAATTCCGATTTCGGAATTCCGAGTTTGGAATTCCAAGTTCAAAATTCTGAATTCCAAATTCTGAGTTTGGAATTCCGAGTTCAGAATTCCGAGTTCCGAGTTCGGAATTCCAAGTTTGGAATTCCAAATTCCAAATTCCGAGTTCAGAATTCCAAATTCCGAGTTCGGAATTCCGAGTTCCGAAATTCCAAATTCCGAGTTCGGAATTCCGAGTTCAGAGTTCAGAATTCCGAATTCCAAGTTCCGAATTCCGAGTTCCGAATTCCGAATTCCAAATTCCGAGTTCCAAATTCCGAGTTCCAAATTCCGAGTTCCAAATTCTGAGTTCAGAATTCTGAGTTCCAAATTCTGAGTTTGGAATTCCGAGTTTGGAATTCCGAGTTTGGAATTCCAAGTTCAAATTTCCAAATTCCAAATTCTGAGTTCGGAATTCCGATTTCGGAATTCCGAGTTCCGAATTCCGAATTCCGAGTTCAGAATTCCAAATTCCGAGTTCTGTGTTCCGAGTTCAGAATTCCGAGTTCCAAATTCCGAGTTCCGAAATTCCAAATTCCGAGTTTGGAATTCCGAGTTTGTAATTCCAAGTTCAAAATTCTGAATTCCAAATTCTGAGTTCGGAATTCCGATTTCGGAATTCCGAGTTCCAAGTTCCGAATTCCAAGTTCCGAATTCCGAGTTCAGAATTCCGAGTTCCGAGTTCCGAGTTCCGAGTTCCGTGTTCCGAGTTCAGAATTCCGAGTTCCAAATTCCGAGTTCCGAAATTCCAAATTCCGAGTTCGGAATTCCGAGTTTGGAATTCCAAGTTCAAAAGTCTGAATTCCAAGTTCTGAGTTTGGAATTCCGAGTTCCGAATTCCAAGTTCTGAATTCCGAGTTCAGAATTCCAAGTTCAAAAGTCTGAATTCCAAATTCTGAGTTTGGAATTCCGAGTTCCGAATTCTGAGTTTGGAATTCCGAGTTCCGAATTCCAAGTTCTGAATTCCGAGTTCAGAATTCCAAATTCCGAGTTCCGAGTTCCATGTTCCGAGTTCAGAATTCCGAGTTCCAAATTCCGAGTTCCGAAATTCCAAATTCCGATTTCGGAATTCCGAGTTTGGAATTCCAAGTTCAAAATTCTGAATTCCAAATTCTGAGTTTGGAATTCCGAGTTCAGAATTCCGAGTTCCGAGTTCTGAATTCCAAGTTCCGAAATCCGAGTTCCGAATTCTGAGTTCCAAATTCTGAGTTTGGAATTCCGAGTTTGGAATTCCGAGTTTGGAATTCCAAGTTCCAAATTCCAAATTCTGAGTTCGGAATTCCGATTTCGGAATTCCGAGTTCCAAGTTCCGAATTCCAAGTTCCGAATTCCGAGTTCAGAATTCCAAATTCCGAGTTCCGAGTTCCGAATTCCGAGTTCCGTGTTCCGAGTTCAGAATTCCGAGTTCCAAATTCCGAGTTCCGAAATTCCAAATTCCGAGTTCCGAATTCCGAGTTTGGAATTCCAAGTTCAAAAGTCTGAATTCCAAGTTCTGAGTTTGGAATTCCGAGTTCCGAATTCCAAGTTCTGAATTCCGAGTTCAGAATTCCAAGTTCAAAAGTCTGAATTCCAAATTCTGAGTTTGGAATTCCGAGTTCCGAATTCTGAGTTTGGAATTCCGAGTTCCGAATTCCAAGTTCTGAATTCCGAGTTCAGAATTCCAAATTCCGAGTTCCGAGTTCCATGTTCCGAGTTCAGAATTCCGAGTTCCAAATTCCGAGTTCCGAAATTCCAAATTCCGATTTCGGAATTCCGAGTTTGGAATTCCAAGTTCAAAATTCTGAATTCCAAATTCTGAGTTTGGAATTCCGAGTTCGGAATTCCGAATTCCAAGTTCCGAATTCCGAGTTCCAAATTCTGAGTTTGGAATTCCGAGTTTGGAATTCCGAGTTTGGAATTCCAAGTTCCAAATTCCAAGTTCCAAATTCCAAATTCTGAGTTCGGAATTCCGATTTCGGAATTCCGAGTTCCAAGTTCCGAATTCCAAGTTCCGAATTACGAGTTCAGAATTCCGAGTTCCGAGTTCCGAGTTCCGTGTTCCGAGTTCAGAATTCCGAGTTCCAAATTCCGAGTTCCGAAATTCCAAATTCCGAGTTCGGAATTCCGAGTTTGGAATTCCAAGTTCAAAAGTCTGAATTCCAAGTTCTGAGTTTGGAATTCCGAGTTCCGAAATCCAAGTTCTGAATTCCGAGTTCAGAATTCCAAGTTCAAAAGTCTGAATTCCAAATTCTGAGTTTGGAATTCCGAGTTCCGAATTCCGAGTTCGGAATTCCGAGTTCCGAATTCCAAGTTCTGAATTCCGAGTTCAGAATTCCAAATTCCGAGTTCCGAGTTCCATGTTCCGAGTTCAGAATTCCGAGTTCCAAATTCCGAGTTCCGAAATTCCAAATTCCGATTTCGGAATTCCGAGTTTGGAATTCCAAGTTCAAAATTCTGAATTCCAAATTCTGAGTTTGGAATTCCGAGTTCAGAATTCCGAGTTCCGAGTTCGGAATTCCAAGTTTGGAATTCCAAATTCCAAATTCCGAGTTCGGAATTCCGAGTTCCGAAATTCCAAATTCCGAGTTCGGAATTCCGAGTTCAGAGTTCAGAATTCCGAATTCCAAGTTCCGAATTCCGAGTTCCGAATTCCGAATTCCAAATTCCGAGTTCCAAATTCCGAGTTCCAAATTCCGAGTTCCAAATTCTGAGTTCAGAATTCTGAGTTCCAAATTCTGAGTTTGGAATTCCGAGTTTGGAATTCCGAGTTTGGAATTCCAAGTTCAAAATTCCAAATTCCAAATTCTGAGTTCGGAATTCCGATTTCGGAATTCCGAGTTCCGAATTCCGAATTCCGAGTTCAGAATTCCAAATTCCGAGTTCTGTGTTCCGAGTTCAGAATTCCGAGTTCCAAATTCCGAGTTCCGAAATTCCAAATTCCGAGTTTGGAATTCCGAGTTTGTAATTCCAAGTTCAAAATTCTGAATTCCAAATTCTGAGTTCGGAATTCCGAGTTCAGAATTCCGAGTTCAGAATTCCGAGTTCCGAGTTCTGAATTCCGAGTTCCGAATTCCGAATTCCAAGTTCCGAATTCCGAGTTCAGAATTCCAAGTTCGGAATTCCCAGTTCAAAATTCCGAATTGCAAATTCTGAGTTCAGAATTCCAAGTTCCGAATTCCGAGTTCTGAGTTCAGAATTCCAAGTTCCGAATTCCAAGTTCTGAATTCCGAGTTCCGAATTCCAAATTCCGAGTTCCAAATTCCGAGTTCCAAATTCCGAGTTCAGAATTCTGAGTTCCAAATTCTGAGTTTGGAATTCCGAGTTTGGAATTCCAAGTTCCAAATTCCGAGTTCCAAATTCCGAATTCCAAATTCCGAGTTCAGAATTCCGAGTTCCAAATTCTGAGTTTGGAATTCCCAGTTTGCAATTCCCAGTTTTTAATTCCAAGTTCCAAATTCGAAATTCCAAATTCTGAGTTCGGAATTCCGATTTCGGAATTCCGAGTTCCGAGTTCCGAATTCCAAGTTCCGAATTCCGAGTCCAGAATTCCAAATTCCGAGTTCCGAGTTCCGTGTTCCGAGTTCAGAATTCCGAGTTGCGAAATTCCAAATTCCGAGTTCGGAATTCCGAGTTTGGAATTCCAAGTTCAAAATTCTGAATTCCAAATTCTGAGTTTGGAATTCCGAGTTCCGAATTCCAAGTTCAGAATTCCAAGTTCAGAATTCCGAGTTCAAAATTCCAAATTCCGAGTTCCGAGTTCCGTGTTCCGAGTTCAGAATTCCGAGTTCCAAATTCCGAGTTCCGAATTCCGAATTCCGAGTTCAGAATTCCAAATTCCGAGTTCTGTGTTCCGAGTTCAGAATTCCGAGTTCCGAAATTCCAAATTCCGAGTTTGGAATTCCGAGTTTGTAATTCCAAGTTCAAAATTCTGAATTCCAAATTCTGAGTTCGGAATTCCGAGTTCAGAATTCCGAGTTCAGAATTCCGAGTTCCGAGTTCTGAATTCCGAGTTCCGAATTCCGAATTCCAAGTTCCGAATTCCGAGTTCAGAATTCCAAGTTCGGAATTCCCAGTTCAAAATTCCGAATTGCAAATTCTGAGTTCAGAATTCCAAGTTCCGAATTCCGAGTTCCGAGTTCAGAATTCCAAGTTCCGAATTCCAAGTTCTGAATTCCGAGTTCCGAATTCCAAATTCCGAGTTCCAAATTCCGAGTTCCAAATTCCGAGTTCAGAATTCTGAGTTCCAAATTCTGAGTTTGGAATTCCGAGTTTGGAATTCCAAGTTCCAAATTCCGAGTTCCAAATTCCGAATTCCAAATTCCGAGTTCAGAATTCCGAGTTCCAAATTCTGAGTTTGGAATTCCCAGTTTGCAATTCCCAGTTTTTAATTCCAAGTTCCAAATTCGAAATTCCAAATTCTGAGTTCGGAATTCCGATTTCGGAATTCCGAGTTCCGAGTTCCGAATTCCAAGTTCCGAATTCCGAGTCCAGAATTCCAAATTCCGAGTTCCGAGTTCCGTGTTCCGAGTTCAGAATTCCGAGTTGCGAAATTCCAAATTCCGAGTTCGGAATTCCGAGTTTGGAATTCCAAGTTCAAAATTCTGAATTCCAAATTCTGAGTTTGGAATTCCGAGTTCCGAATTCCAAGTTCAGAATTCCAAGTTCAGAATTCCGAGTTCCGAATTCCAAATTCCGAGTTCCAAATTCCGAGTTCCAAATTCCGAGTTCAGAATTCTGAGTTCCAAATTCTGAGTTTGAAATTCCGAGTTTGGATTTCCAAGTTCCAAATTCCGAGTTCCAAATTCCAAATTCCAAATTCCGAGTTCAGAATTCCGAGTTCCAAATTCTGAGTTTGGAATTCCGAGTTTGGAATTCCAAGTTTGGAATTCCGAGTTTGGAATTCCAAGTTCCAAATTCCAAATTCTGAGTTCGGAATTCCGATTTCGGAATTCCAATTTCCAAGTTCCGAAATCCGAGTTCCGAATTCTGAGTTCCAAATTCTGAGTTTGGAATTCCGAGTTTGGAATTCCGAGTTTGGAATTCCAAGTTCAAAATTCCAAGTTCCAAATTCCAAATTCTGAGTTCGGAATTCCGATTTCGGAATTCCGAGTTCCAAGTTCCGAATTCCAAGTTCCGAATTCCGAGTTCAGAATTCCGAGTTCCGAGTTCCGAGTTCCGTGTTCCGAGTTCAGAATTCCGAGTTCCAAATTCCGAGTTCCGAAATTCCAAATTCCGAGTTCGGAATTCCGAGTTTGGAATTCCAAGTTCAAAAGTCTGAATTCCAAGTTCTGAGTTTGGAATTCCGAGTTCCGAATTCCAAGTTCTGAATTCCGAGTTCAGAATTCCAAGTTCAAAAGTCTGAATTCCAAATTCTGAGTTTGGAATTCCGAGTTCCGAATTCCGAGTTCGGAATTCCGAGTTCCGAATTCCAAGTTCTGAATTCCGAGTTCAGAATTCCAAATTCCGAGTTCCGAGTTCCATGTTCCGAGTTCAGAATTCCGAGTTCCAAATTCCGAGTTCCGAAATTCCAAATTCCGATTTCGGAATTCCGAGTTTGGAATTCCAAGTTCAAAATTCTGAATTCCAAATTCTGAGTTTGGAATTCCGAGTTCAGAATTCCGAGTTCCGAGTTCGGAATTCCAAGTTTGGAATTCCAAATTCCAAATTCCGAGTTCAGAATTCCAAATTCCGAGTTCGGAATTCCGAGTTCCGAAATTCCAAATTCCGAGTTCGGAATTCCGAGTTCAGAGTTCAGAATTCCGAATTCCAAGTTCCGAATTCCGAGTTCCGAATTCCGAATTCCAAATTCCGAGTTCCAAATTCCGAGTTCCAAATTCCGAGTTCAGAATTCTGAGTTCCAAATTCTGAGTTTGGAATTCCGAGTTTGGAATTCCGAGTTTGGAATTCCAAGTTCAAAATTCCAAATTCCAAATTCTGAGTTCGGAATTCCGATTTCGGAATTCCGAGTTCCGAATTCCGAATTCCGAGTTCAGAATTCCAAATTCCGAGTTCTGTGTTCCGAGTTCAGAATTCCGAGTTCCAAATTCCGAGTTCCGAAATTCCAAATTCCGAGTTTGGAATTCCGAGTTTGTAATTCCAAGTTCAAAATTCTGAATTCCAAATTCTGAGTTCGGAATTCCAAGTTCCGAATTCCGAGTCCAGAATTCCAAATTCCGAGTTCCGAGTTCCGTGTTCCGAGTTCAGAATTCCGAGTTGCGAAATTCCAAATTCCGAGTTCGGAATTCCGAGTTTGGAATTCCAAGTTCAAAATTCTGAATTCCAAATTCTGAGTTTGGAATTCCGAGTTCCGAATTCCAAGTTCAGAATTCCAAGTTCAGAATTCCGAGTTCCGAATTCCAAATTCCGAGTTCCAAATTCCGAGTTCCAAATTCCGAGTTCAGAATTCTGAGTTCCAAATTCTGAGTTTGAAATTCCGAGTTTGGAATTCCAAGTTCCAAATTCCGAGTTCCAAATTCCAAATTCCAAATTCCGAGTTCAGAATTCCGAGTTCCAAATTCTGAGTTTGGAATTCCGAGTTTGGAATTCCAAGTTTGGAATTCCGAGTTTGGAATTCCAAGTTCCAAATTCCAAATTCTGAGTTCGGAATTCCGATTTCGGAATTCCAATTTCCAAGTTCCGAAATCCGAGTTCCGAATTCTGAGTTCCAAATTCTGAGTTTGGAATTCCGAGTTTGGAATTCCGAGTTTGGAATTCCAAGTTCCAAATTCCAAGTTCCAAATTCCAAATTCTGAGTTCGGAATTCCGATTTCGGAATTCCAATTTCCAAGTTCCGAAATCCGAGTTCCGAATTCTGAGTTCCAAATTCTGAGTTTGGAATTCCGAGTTTGGAATTCCGAGTTTGGAATTCCAAGTTCAAAATTCCAAATTCTGAGTTCGGAATTCCGATTTCGGAATTCCGAGTTCCAAGTTCCGAATTCCAAGTTCCGAATTCCGAGTTCAGAATTCCAAATTCCGAGTTCCGAGTTCCGAGTTCCGAGTTCCGAGTTCCGTGTTCCGAGTTCAGAATTCCGAGTTCCAAGTTCCGAGTTCCGAAATTCCAAATTCCGAGTTCGGAATTCCGAGTTTGGAATTCCAAGTTCAAAAGTCTGAATTCCAAGTTCTGAGTTTGGAATTCCGAGTTCCGAATTCCAAGTTCTGAATTCCGAGTTCAGAATTCCAAGTTCAAAAGTCTGAATTCCAAATTCTGAGTTTGGAATTCCGAGTTCCGAATTCTGAGTTTGGAATTCCGAGTTCCGAATTCCAAGTTCTGAATTCCGAGTTCAGAATTCCAAATTCCAAATTCCGAGTTCCGAGTTCCATGTTCCGAGTTCAGAATTCCGAGTTCCAAATTCCGAGTTCCGAAATTCCAAATTCCGATTTCGGAATTCCGAGTTTGGAATTCCAAGTTCAAAATTCTGAATTCCAAATTCTGAGTTTGGAATTCCGAGTTCGGAATTCCGAATTCCAAGTTCCGAATTCCGAGTTCCAAATTCTGAGTTTGGAATTCCGAGTTTGGAATTCCGAGTTTGGAATTCCAAGTTCCAAATTCCAAGTTCCAAATTCCAAATTCTGAGTTCGGAATTCCGATTTCGGAATTCCGAGTTCCAAGTTCCGAATTCCAAGTTCCGAATTACGAGTTCAGAATTCCGAGTTCCGAGTTCCGAGTTCCGTGTTCCGAGTTCAGAATTCCGAGTTCCAAATTCCGAGTTCCGAAATTCCAAATTCCGAGTTCGGAATTCCGAGTTTGGAATTCCGAGTTCAAAAGTCTGAATTCCAAGTTCTGAGTTTGGAATTCCGAGTTCCGAATTCCAAGTTCTGAATTCCGAGTTCAGAATTCCAAGTTCAAAAGTCTGAATTCCAAATTCTGAGTTTGGAATTCCGAGTTCCGAATTCTGAGTTTGGAATTCCGAGTTCCGAATTCCAAGTTCTGAATTCCGAGTTCAGAATTCCAAATTCCGAGTTCCGAGTTCCATGTTCCGAGTTCCAAATTCCGAGTTCCGAAATTCCAAATTCCGATTTCGGAATTCCGAGTTTGGAATTCCAAGTTCAAAATTCTGAATTCCAAATTCTGAGTTTGGAATTCCGAGTTCAGAATTCCGAGTTCCGAGTTCGGAATTCCAAGTTTGGAATTCCAAATTCCAAATTCCGAGTTCAGAATTCCAAATTCCGAGTTCGGAGTTCAGAGTTCAGAATTCCGAATTCCAAGTTCCGAATTCCGAGTTCCGAATTCCGAATTCCAAATTCCGAGTTCCAAATTCCGAGTTCCAAATTCCGAGTTCCAAATTCTGAGTTCAGAATTCTGAGTTCCGAAATTCCAAATTCCGAGTTTGGAATTCCGAGTTTGGAATTCCGAGTTTGGAATTCCAAGTTCAAAATTCCAAATTCCAAATTCTGAGTTCGGAATTCCGATTTCGGAATTCCGAGTTCCGAATTCCGAATTCCGAGTTCAGAATTCCAAATTCCGAGTTCTGTGTTCCGAGTTCAGAATTCCGAGTTCCAAATTCCGAGTTCCGAAATTCCAAATTCCGAGTTTGGAATTCCGAGTTTGTAATTCCAAGTTCCGAATTCCAAGTTCTGAATTCCGAGTTCCGAATTCCAAATTCCGAGTTCCAAATTCCGAGTTCCAAATTCCGAGTTCAGAATTCTGAGTTCCAAATTCTGAGTTTGAAATTCCGAGTTTGGAATTCCAAGTTCCAAATTCCGAGTTCCAAATTCCAAATTCCGAGTTCAGAATTCCGAGTTCCAAATTCTGAGTTTGGAATTCCGAGTTTGGAATTCCGAGTTTGGAATTCCGAGTTTGGAATTCCAAGTTCCAAATTCCAAATTCTGAGTTCGGAATTCCGATTTCGGAATTCCGATTTCCAAGTTCCGAATTCCAAGTTCCGAATTCCGAGTTCAGAATTCCAAGTTCCGAATTCCGAGTTCAGAATTCCAAATTCCGAGTTCCGAGTTCCGAGTTCCGAGTTCCGTGTTCCGAGTTCAGAATTCCGAGTTCCAAGTTCCGAGTTCCGAAATTCCAAATTCCGAGTTCGGAATTCCGAGTTTGGAATTCCAAGTTCAAAAGTCTGAATTCCAAGTTCTGAGTTTGGAATTCCGAGTTCCGAATTCCAAGTTCTGAATTCCGAGTTCAGAATTCCAAGTTCAAAAGTCTGAATTCCAAATTCTGAGTTTGGAATTCCGAGTTCCGAATTCTGAGTTTGGAATTCCGAGTTCCGAATTCCAAGTTCTGAATTCCGAGTTCAGAATTCCAAATTCCGAGTTCCGAGTTCCATGTTCCGAGTTCCAAATTCCGAGTTCCGAAATTCCAAATTCCGATTTCGGAATTCCGAGTTCCGAGTTCCATGTTCCGAGTTCAGAATTCCGAGTACCAAATTCCGAGTTCCGAAATTCCAAATTCCGATTTCGGAATTCCGAGTTTGGAATTCCAAGTTCAAAATTCTGAATTCCAAATTCTGAGTTTGGAATTCCGAGTTCGGAATTCCGAATTCCAAGTTCCGAATTCCGAGTTCCAAATTCTGAGTTTGGAATTCCGAGTTTGGAATTCCGAGTTTGGAATTCCAAGTTCCAAATTCCAAGTTCCAAATTCCAAATTCTGAGTTCGGAATTCCGATTTCGGAATTCCGAGTTCCAAGTTCCGAATTCCAAGTTCCGAATTACGAGTTCAGAATTCCGAGTTCCGAGTTCCGAGTTCCGTGTTCCGAGTTCAGAATTCCGAGTTCCAAATTCTGAGTTCCGAAATTCCAAATTCCGAGTTCGGAATTCCGAGTTTGGAATTCCGAGTTCAAAAGTCTGAATTCCAAGTTCTGAGTTTGGAATTCCGAGTTCCGAATTCCAAGTTCTGAATTCCGAGTTCAGAATTCCAAGTTCAAAAGTCTGAATTCCAAATTCTGAGTTTGGAATTCCGAGTTCAGAATTCTGAGTTTGGAATTCCGAGTTCCGAATTCCAAGTTCTGAATTCCGAGTTCAGAATTCCAAATTCCGAGTTCCGAGTTCCATGTTCCGAGTTCCAAATTCCGAGTTCCGAAATTCCAAATTCCGATTTCGGAATTCCGAGTTTGGAATTCCAAGTTCAAAATTCTGAATTCCAAATTCTGAGTTTGGAATTCCGAGTTCAGAATTCCGAGTTCCGAGTTCGGAATTCCAAGTTTGGAATTCCAAATTCCAAATTCCGAGTTCAGAATTCCAAATTCCGAGTTCGGAGTTCAGAGTTCAGAATTCCGAATTCCAAGTTCCGAATTCCGAGTTCCGAATTCCGAATTCCAAATTCCGAGTTCCAAATTCCGAGTTCCAAATTCCGAGTTCCAAATTCTGAGTTCAGAATTCTGAGTTCCAAATTCTGAGTTTGGAATTCCGAGTTTGGAATTCCGAGTTTGGAATTCCAAGTTCAAAATTCCAAATTCCAAATTCTGAGTTCGGAATTCCGATTTCGGAATTCCGAGTTCCGAATTCCGAATTCCGAGTTCAGAATTCCAAATTCCGAGTTCTGTGTTCCGAGTTCAGAATTCCGAGTTCCAAATTCCGAGTTCCGAAATTCCAAATTCCGAGTTTGGAATTCCGAGTTTGTAATTCCAAGTTCAAAATTCTGAATTCCAAATTCTGAGTTCGGAATTCCGATTTCGGAATTCCGAGTTCCAAGTTCCGAATTCCAAGTTCCGAATTCCGAGTTCCGAATTCCGAGTTCCGAGTTCCGAGTTCCGAGTTCCGTGTTCCGAGTTCAGAATTCCGAGTTCCAAATTCCGAGTTCCGAAATTCCAAATTCCGAGTTCGGAATTCCGAGTTTGGAATTCCAAGTTCAAAAGTCTGAATTCCAAGTTCTGAGTTTGGAATTCCGAGTTCCGAATTCCAAGTTCTGAATTCCGAGTTCAGAATTCCAAGTTCAAAAGTCTGAATTCCAAATTCTGAGTTTGGAATTTCGAGTTCCGAATTCTGAGTTTGGAATTCCGAGTTCCGAATTCCAAGTTCTGAATTCCGAGTTCAGAATTCCAAATTCCGAGTTCCGAGTTCCATGTTCCGAGTTCAGAATTCCGAGTTCCAAATTCCGAGTTCCGAAATTCCAAATTCCGATTTCGGAATTCCGAGTTTGGAATTCCAAGTTCAAAATTCTGAATTCCAAATTCTGAGTTTGGAATTCCGAGTTCAGAATTCCGAGTTCCGAGTTCGGAATTCCAAGTTTGGAATTCCAAATTCCAAATTCCGAGTTCAGAATTCCAAATTCCGAGTTCGGAATTCCGAGTTCAGAGTTCAGAATTCCGAATTCCAAGTTCCGAATTCCGAGTTCCGAATTCCGAATTCCAAATTCCGAGTTCCAAATTCCGAGTTCCAAATTCCGAGTTCCAAATTCTGAGTTCAGAATTCTGAGTTCCAAATTCTGAGTTTGGAATTCCGAGTTCCGAATTCCAAGTTCTGAATTCCGAGTTCAGAATTCCAAGTTCAAAAGTCTGAATTGCAAATTCTGAGTTTGGAATTCCGAGTTCAGAATTCTGAGTTTGGAATTCCGAGTTCCGAATTCCAAGTTCTGAATTCCGAGTTCAGAATTCCAAATTCCGAGTTCCGAGTTCCATGTTCCGAGTTCCAAATTCCGAGTTCCGAAATTCCAAATTCCGATTTCGGAATTCCGAGTTTGGAATTCCAAGTTCAAAATTCTGAATTCCAAATTCTGAGTTTGGAATTCCGAGTTCAGAATTCCGAGTTCCGAGTTCGGAATTCCAAGTTTGGAATTCCAAATTCCAAATTCCGAGTTCAGAATTCCAAATTCCGAGTTCGGAGTTCAGAGTTCAGAATTCCGAATTCCAAGTTCCGAATTCCGAGTTCCGAATTCCGAATTCCAAATTCCGAGTTCCAAATTCCGAGTTCCAAATTCCGAGTTCCAAATTCTGAGTTCAGAATTCTGAGTTCCAAATTCTGAGTTTGGAATTCCGAGTTTGGAATTCCGAGTTTGGAATTCCAAGTTCAAAATTCCAAATTCCAAATTCTGAGTTCGGAATTCCGATTTCGGAATTCCGAGTTCCGAATTCCGAATTCCGAGTTCAGAATTCCAAATTCCGAGTTCTGTGTTCCGAGTTCAGAATTCCGAGTTCCAAATTCCGAGTTCCGAAATTCCAAATTCCGAGTTTGGAATTCCGAGTTTGTAATTCCAAGTTCAAAATTCTGAATTCCAAATTCTGAGTTCGGAATTCCGATTTCGGAATTCCGAGTTCCAAGTTCCGAATTCCAAGTTCCGAATTCCGAGTTCAGAATTCCGAGTTCCGAGTTCTGAGTTCCGAGTTCCGTGTTCCGAGTTCAGAATTCCGAGTTCCAAATTCCGAGTTCCGAAATTCCAAATTCCGAGTTCGGAATTCCGAGTTTGGAATTCCAAGTTCAAAAGTCTGAATTCCAAGTTCTGAGTTTGGAATTCCGAGTTCCGAATTCCAAGTTCTGAATTCCGAGTTCAGAATTCCAAGTTCAAAAGTCTGAATTCCAAATTCTGAGTTTGGAATTCCGAGTTCCGAATTCTGAGTTTGGAATTCCGAGTTCCGAATTCCAAGTTCTGAATTCCGAGTTCAGAATTCCAAATTCCGAGTTCCGAGTTCCAAATTCCGAGTTCCGAAATTCCAAATTCCGATTTCGGAATTCCGAGTTTGGAATTCCAAGTTCAAAATTCTGAATTCCAAATTCTGAGTTTGGAATTCCGAGTTCAGAATTCCGAGTTCCGAGTTCGGAATTCCAAGTTTGGAATTCCAAATTCCAAATTCCGAGTTCAGAATTCCAAATTCCGAGTTCGGAATTCCGAGTTCAGAGTTCAGAATTCCGAATTCCAAGTTCCGAATTCCGAGTTCCGAATTCCGAATTCCAAATTCCGAGTTCCAAATTCCGAGTTCCAAATTCCGAGATTGGAATTCCAAGTTCCAAATTCCAAATTCTGAGTTCGGAATTCCGATTTCGGAATTCCGATTTCCAAGTTCCGAAATCCGAGTTCCGAATTCTGAGTTCCAAATTCTGAGTTTGGAATTCCGAGTTTGGAATTCCGAGTTTGGAATTCCAAGTTCCAAATTCCAAATTCTGAGTTCGGAATTCCGATTTCGGAATTCCGAGTTCCAAGTTCCGAATTCCAAGTTCCGAATTCCGAGTTCAGAATTCCAAATTCCGAGTTCCGAGTTCCGAGTTCCGTGTTCCGAGTTCAGAATTCCGAGTTCCAAGTTCCGAGTTCCGAAATTCCAAATTCCGAGTTTGGAATTCCGAGTTTGGAATTCCAAGTTCAAAAGTCTGAATTCCAAGTTCTGAGTTTGGAATTCCGAGTTCCGAATTCCAAGTTCTGAATTCGAGTTCAGAATTCCAAGTTCAAAAGTCTGAATTCCAAATTCTGAGTTTGGAATTCCGAGTTCCGAATTCTGAGTTTGGAATTCCGAGTTCCGAATTCCAAGTTCTGAATTCCGAGTTCAGAATTCCAAATTCCAAATTCCGAGTTCCGAGTTCCATGTTCCGAGTTCAGAATTCCGAGTTCCAAATTCCGAGTTCCGAAATTCCAAATTCCGATTTCGGAATTCCGAGTTTGGAATTCCAAGTTCAAAATTCTGAATTCCAAATTCTGAGTTTGGAATTCCGAGTTCGGAATTCCGAATTCCAAGTTCCGAATTCCGAGTTCCAAATTCTGAGTTTGGAATTCCGAGATTGGAATTCCGAGTTTGGAATTCCAAGTTCCAAATTCTGAATTCCAAATTCTGAGTTTGGAATTCCGAGTTCGGAATTCCGAATTCCAAGTTCCGAATTCCGAGTTCCAAATTCTGAGTTTGGAATTCCGAGTTCAGAATTCCGAGTTCCGAGTTCGGAATTCCAAGTTTGGAATTCCAAATTCCAAATTCCGAGTTCAGAATTCCAAATTCCGAGTTCGGAATTCCGAGTTCAGAGTTCAGAATTCCGAATTCCAAGTTCCGAATTCCGAGTTCCGAATTCCGAATTCCAAATTCCGAGTTCCAAATTCCGAGTTCCAAATTCCGAGTTCCAAATTCTGAGTTCAGAATTCTGAGTTCCAAATTCTGAGTTTGGAATTCCGAGTTCCGAATTCCAAGTTCTGAATTCCGAGTTCAGAATTCCAAGTTCAAAAGTCTGAATTGCAAATTCTGAGTTTGGAATTCCGAGTTCAGAATTCTGAGTTTGGAATTCCGAGTTCCGAATTCCAAGTTCTGAATTCCGAGTTCAGAATTCCAAATTCCGAGTTCCGAGTTCCATGTTCCGAGTTCCAAATTCCGAGTTCCGAAATTCCAAATTCCGATTTCGGAATTCCGAGTTTGGAATTCCAAGTTCAAAATTCTGAATTCCAAATTCTGAGTTTGGAATTCCGAGTTCAGAATTCCGAGTTCCGAGTTCGGAATTCCAAGTTTGGAATTCCAAATTCCAAATTCCGAGTTCAGAATTCCAAATTCCGAGTTCGGAGTTCAGAGTTCAGAATTCCGAATTCCAAGTTCCGAATTCCGAGTTCCGAATTCCGAATTCCAAATTCCGAGTTCCAAATTCCGAGTTCCAAATTCCGAGTTCCAAATTCTGAGTTCAGAATTCTGAGTTCCAAATTCTGAGTTTGGAATTCCGAGTTTGGAATTCCGAGTTTGGAATTCCAAGTTCAAAATTCCAAATTCCAAATTCTGAGTTCGGAATTCCGATTTCGGAATTCCGAGTTCCGAATTCCGAATTCCGAGTTCAGAATTCCAAATTCCGAGTTCTGTGTTCCGAGTTCAGAATTCCGAGTTCCAAATTCCGAGTTCCGAAATTCCAAATTCCGAGTTTGGAATTCCGAGTTTGTAATTCCAAGTTCAAAATTCTGAATTCCAAATTCTGAGTTCGGAATTCCGATTTCGGAATTCCGAGTTCCAAGTTCCGAATTCCAAGTTCCGAATTCCGAGTTCAGAATTCCGAGTTCCGAGTTCTGAGTTCCGAGTTCCGTGTTCCGAGTTCAGAATTCCGAGTTCCAAATTCCGAGTTCCGAAATTCCAAATTCCGAGTTCGGAATTCCGAGTTTGGAATTCCAAGTTCAAAAGTCTGAATTCCAAGTTCTGAGTTTGGAATTCCGAGTTCCGAATTCCAAGTTCTGAATTCCGAGTTCAGAATTCCAAGTTCAAAAGTCTGAATTCCAAATTCTGAGTTTGGAATTCCGAGTTCCGAATTCTGAGTTTGGAATTCCGAGTTCCGAATTCCAAGTTCTGAATTCCGAGTTCAGAATTCCAAATTCCGAGTTCCGAGTTCCAAATTCCGAGTTCCGAAATTCCAAATTCCGATTTCGGAATTCCGAGTTTGGAATTCCAAGTTCAAAATTCTGAATTCCAAATTCTGAGTTTGGAATTCCGAGTTCAGAATTCCGAGTTCCGAGTTCGGAATTCCAAGTTTGGAATTCCAAATTCCAAATTCCGAGTTCAGAATTCCAAATTCCGAGTTCGGAATTCCGAGTTCAGAGTTCAGAATTCCGAATTCCAAGTTCCGAATTCCGAGTTCCGAATTCCGAATTCCAAATTCCGAGTTCCAAATTCCGAGTTCCAAATTCCGAGATTGGAATTCCAAGTTCCAAATTCCAAATTCTGAGTTCGGAATTCCGATTTCGGAATTCCGATTTCCAAGTTCCGAAATCCGAGTTCCGAATTCTGAGTTCCAAATTCTGAGTTTGGAATTCCGAGTTTGGAATTCCGAGTTTGGAATTCCAAGTTCCAAATTCCAAATTCTGAGTTCGGAATTCCGATTTCGGAATTCCGAGTTCCAAGTTCCGAATTCCAAGTTCCGAATTCCGAGTTCAGAATTCCAAATTCCGAGTTCCGAGTTCCGAGTTCCGTGTTCCGAGTTCAGAATTCCGAGTTCCAAGTTCCGAGTTCCGAAATTCCAAATTCCGAGTTTGGAATTCCGAGTTTGGAATTCCAAGTTCAAAAGTCTGAATTCCAAGTTCTGAGTTTGGAATTCCGAGTTCCGAATTCCAAGTTCTGAATTCGAGTTCAGAATTCCAAGTTCAAAAGTCTGAATTCCAAATTCTGAGTTTGGAATTCCGAGTTCCGAATTCTGAGTTTGGAATTCCGAGTTCCGAATTCCAAGTTCTGAATTCCGAGTTCAGAATTCCAAATTCCAAATTCCGAGTTCCGAGTTCCATGTTCCGAGTTCAGAATTCCGAGTTCCAAATTCCGAGTTCCGAAATTCCAAATTCCGATTTCGGAATTCCGAGTTTGGAATTCCAAGTTCAAAATTCTGAATTCCAAATTCTGAGTTTGGAATTCCGAGTTCGGAATTCCGAATTCCAAGTTCCGAATTCCGAGTTCCAAATTCTGAGTTTGGAATTCCGAGATTGGAATTCCGAGTTTGGAATTCCAAGTTCCAAATTCCAAGTTCCAAATTCCAAATTCTGAGTTCGGAATTCCGATTTCGGAATTCCGAGTTCCAAGTTCCGAATTCCAAGTTCCGAATTACGAGTTCAGAATTCCGAGTTCCGAGTTCCGAGTTCCGTGTTCCGAGTTCAGAATTCCGAGTTCCAAATTCCGAGTTCCGAAATTCCAAATTCCGAGTTCGGAATTCCGAGTTTGGAATTCCGAGTTCAAAAGTCTGAATTCCAAGTTCTGAGTTTGGAATTCCGAGTTCCGAATTCCAAGTTCTGAATTCCGAGTTCAGAATTCCAAATTCCGAGTTCCGAGTTCCATGTTCCGAGTTCAGAATTCCGAGTTCCAAATTCCGAGTTCCGAAATTCCAAATTCCGATTTCGGAATTCCGAGTTTGGAATTCCAAGTTCAAAATTCTGAATTCCAAATTCTGAGTTTGGAATTCCGAGTTCAGAATTCCGAGTTCCGAGTTCGGAATTCCAAGTTTGGAATTCCAAATTCCAAATTCCGAGTTCAGAATTCCAAATTCCGAGTTCGGAATTCCGAGTTCCGAAATTCCAAATTCCGAGTTCGGAATTCCGAGTTCAGAGTTCAGAATTCCGAATTCCAAGTTCCGAATTCCGAGTTCCGAATTCCAAATTCCAAATTCCGAGTTCCAAATTCCGAGTTCCAAATTCCGAGTTCCAAATTCTGAGTTCAGAATTCTGAGTTCCAAATTCTGAGTTTGGAATTCCGAGTTTGGAATTCCGAGTTTGGAATTCCAAGTTCAAAATTCCAAATTCCAAATTCTGAGTTCAGAATTCCAAATTCCGAGTTCTGTGTTCCGAGTTCAGAATTCCGAGTTCCAAATTCCGAGTTCCGAAATTCCAAATTCCGAGTTTGGAATTCCGAGTTTGTAATTCCAAGTTCAAAATTCTGAATTCCAAATTCTGAGTTCGGAATTCCGATTTCGGAATTCCGAGTTCCAAGTTCCGCATTCCAAGTTCCGAGTTCCAAATTCTGAGTTCAGAATTCTGAGTTCCAAATTCTGAGTTTGGAATTCCGAGTTTGGAATTCCGAGTTTGGAATTCCAAGTTCAAAATTCCAAATTCCAAATTCTGAGTTCAGAATTCCAAATTCCGAGTTCTGTGTTCCGAGTTCAGAATTCCGAGTTCCAAATTCCGAGTTCCGAAATTCCAAATTCCGAGTTTGGAATTCCGAGTTTGTAATTCCAAGTTCAAAATTCTGAATTCCAAATTCTGAGTTCGGAATTCCGATTTCGGAATTCCGAGTTCCAAGTTCCGAATTCCAAGTTCCGAATTCCGAGTTCAGAATTCCGAGTTCCGAGTTCCGAGTTCCGAGTTCCGTGTTCCGAGTTCAGAATTCCGAGTTCCAAATTCCGAGTTCCGAAATTCCAAATTCCGAGTTCGGAATTCCGAGTTTGGAATTCCAAGTTCAAAAGTCTGAATTCCAAGTTCTGAGTTTGGAATTCCGAGTTCCGAATTCCAAGTTCTGAATTCCGAGTTCAGAATTCCAAGTTCAAAAGTCTGAATTCCAAATTCTGAGTTTGGAATTCCGAGTTCCGAATTCTGAGTTTGGAATTCCGAGTTCCGAATTCCAAGTTCTGAATTCCGAGTTCAGAATTCCAAATTCCGAGTTCCGAGTTCCATGTTCCGAGTTCAGAATTCCGAGTTCCAAATTCCGAGTTCCGAAATTCCAAATTCCGATTTTGGAATTCCGAGTTTGGAATTCCAAGTTCAAAATTCTGAATTCCAAATTCTGAGTTTGGAATTCCGAGTTCAGAATTCCGAGTTCCGAGTTCGGAATTCCAAGTTTGGAATTCCAAATTCCAAATTCCGAGTTCAGAATTCCAAATTCCGAGTTCGGAATTCCGAGTTCCGAAATTCCAAATTCCGAGTTCGGAATTCCGAATTCCGAGTTCCGAATTCCGAATTCCAAATTCCGAGTTCCAAATTCCGAGTTCCAAATTCCGAGTTCCAAATTCTGAGTTCAGAATTCTGAGTTCCAAATTCTGAGTTTGGAATTCCGAGTTTGGAATTCCGAGTTTGGAATTCCAAGTTCAAAATTCCAAATTCCAAATTCTGAGTTCGGAATTCCGATTTCGGAATTCCGAGTTCCGAATTCCGAATTCCGAGTTCAGAATTCCAAATTCCGAGTTCTGTGTTCCGAGTTCAGAATTCCGAGTTCCAAATTCCGAGTTCCGAAATTCCAAATTCCGAGTTTGGAATTCCGAGTTTGTAATTCCAAGTTCAAAATTCTGAATTCCAAATTCTGAGTTCGGAATTCCGATTTCGGAATTCCGAGTTCCAAGTTCCGAATTCCAAGTTCAGAATTCCGAGTTCAGAATTCCGAGTTCCGAGTTCCGAGTTCCGAGTTCCGTGTTCCGAGTTCAGAATTCTGAGTTCCAAATTCCGAGTTCCGAAATTCCAAATTCCGAGTTCGGAATTCCGAGTTTGGAATTCCAAGTTCAAAAGTCTGAATTCCAAGTTCTGAGTTTGGAATTCCGAGTTCCGAATTCCAAGTTCTGAATTCCGAGTTCAGAATTCCAAGTTCAAAAGTCTGAATTCCAAATTCTGAGTTTGGAATTCCGAGTTCCGAATTCTGAGTTTGGAATTCCGAGTTCCGAATTCCAAGTTCTGAATTCCGAGTTCAGAATTCCAAATTCCGAGTTCCGAGTTCCATGTTCCGAGTTCAGAATTCCAAATTCCGAGTTCGGAATTCCGAGTTCCGAAATTCCAAATTCCGAGTTCGGAATTCCGAGTTCAGAGTTCAGAATTCCGAATTCCAAGTTCCGAATTCCGAGTTCCGAATTCCGAATTCCAAATTCCGAGTTCCAAATTCCGAGTTCCAAATTCCGAGTTCCAAATTCTGAGTTCAGAATTCTGAGTTCCAAATTCTGAGTTTGGAATTCCGAGTTTGGAATTCCGAGTTTGGAATTCCAAGTTCAAAATTCCAAATTCCAAATTCTGAGTTCAGAATTCCAAATTCCGAGTTCTGTGTTCCGAGTTCAGAATTCCGAGTTCCAAATTCCGAGTTCCGAAATTCCAAATTCCGAGTTTGGAATTCCGAGTTTGTAATTCCAAGTTCAAAATTCTGAATTCCAAATTCTGAGTTCGGAATTCCGATTTCGGAATTCCGAGTTCCAAGTTCCGAATTCCAAGTTCCGAATTCCGAGTTCAGAATTCCGAGTTCCGAGTTCCGAGTTCCGAGTTCCGTGTTCCGAGTTCAGAATTCCGAGTTCCAAATTCCGAGTTCCGAAATTCCAAATTCCGAGTTCGGAATTCCGAGTTTGGAATTCCAAGTTCAAAAGTCTGAATTCCAAGTTCTGAGTTTGGAATTCCGAGTTCCGAATTCCAAGTTCTGAATTCCGAGTTCAGAATTCCAAGTTCAAAAGTCTGAATTCCAAATTCTGAGTTTGGAATTCCGAGTTCCGAATTCTGAGTTTGGAATTCCGAGTTCCGAATTCCAAGTTCTGAATTCCGAGTTCAGAATTCCAAATTCCGAGTTCCGAGTTCCATGTTCCGAGTTCAGAATTCCGAGTTCCAAATTCCGAGTTCCGAAATTCCAAATTCCGATTTTGGAATTCCGAGTTTGGAATTCCAAGTTCAAAATTCTGAATTCCAAATTCTGAGTTTGGAATTCCGAGTTCAGAATTCCGAGTTCCGAGTTTGGAATTCCAAGTTTGGAATTCCAAATTCCAAATTCCGAGTTCAGAATTCCAAATTCCGAGTTCGGAATTCCGAGTTCCGAAATTCCAAATTCCGAGTTCGGAATTCCGAATTCCGAGTTCCGAATTCCGAATTCCAAATTCCGAGTTCCAAATTCCGAGTTCCAAATTCCGAGTTCCAAATTCTGAGTTCAGAATTCTGAGTTCCAAATTCTGAGTTTGGAATTCCGAGTTTGGAATTCCGAGTTTGGAATTCCAAGTTCAAAATTCCAAATTCCAAATTCTGAGTTCGGAATTCCGATTTCGGAATTCCGAGTTCCGAATTCCGAATTCCGAGTTCAGAATTCCAAATTCCGAGTTCTGTGTTCCGAGTTCAGAATTCCGAGTTCCAAATTCCGAGTTCCGAAATTCCAAATTCCGAGTTTGGAATTCCGAGTTTGTAATTCCAAGTTCAAAATTCTGAATTCCAAATTCTGAGTTCGGAATTCCGATTTCGGAATTCCGAGTTCCAAGTTCCGAATTCCAAGTTCCGAATTCCGAGTTCAGAATTCCGAGTTCCGAGTTCCGAGTTCCGAGTTCCGTGTTCCGAGTTCAGAATTCCGAATTCCAAGTTCCGAATTCCGAGTTCCGAATTCCGAATTCCGAATTCCAAATTTCGAGTTCCAAATTCCGAGTTCCAAATTCCGAGTTCCAAATTCTGAGTTCAGAATTCTGAGTTCCAAATTCTGAGTTTGGAATTCCGAGTTTGGAATTCCGAGTTTGGAATTCCAAGTTCAAAATTCCAAATTCCAAATTCTGAGTTCAGAATTCCAAATTCCGAGTTCTGTGTTCCGAGTTCAGAATTCCGAGTTCCAAATTCCGAGTTCCGAAATTCCAAATTCCGAGTTTGGAATTCCGAGTTTGTAATTCCAAGTTCAAAATTCTGAATTCCAAATTCTGAGTTCGGAATTCCGATTTCGGAATTCCGAGTTCCAAGTTCCGAATTCCAAGTTCCGAATTCCGAGTTCAGAATTCCGAGTTCCGAGTTCCGAGTTCCGAGTTCCGTGTTCCGAGTTCAGAATTCCGAGTTCCAAATTCCGAGTTCCGAAATTCCAAATTCCGAGTTCGGAATTCCGAGTTTGGAATTCCAAGTTCAAAAGTCTGAATTCCAAGTTCTGAGTTTGGAATTCCGAGTTCCGAATTCCAAGTTCTGAATTCCGAGTTCAGAATTCCAAGTTCAAAAGTCTGAATTCCAAATTCTGAGTTTGGAATTCCGAGTTCCGAATTCTGAGTTTGGAATTCCGAGTTCCGAATTCCAAGTTCTGAATTCCGAGTTCAGAATTCCAAATTCCGAGTTCCGAGTTCCATGTTCCGAGTTCAGAATTCCGAGTTCCAAATTCCGAGTTCCGAAATTCCAAATTCCGATTTTGGAATTCCGAGTTTGGAATTCCAAGTTCAAAATTCTGAATTCCAAATTCTGAGTTTGGAATTCCGAGTTCAGAATTCCGAGTTCCGAGTTCGGAATTCCAAGTTTGGAATTCCAAATTCCAAATTCCGAGTTCAGAATTCCAAATTCCGAGTTCGGAATTCCGAGTTCCGAAATTCCAAATTCCGAGTTCGGAATTCCGAATTCCGAGTTCCGAATTCCGAATTCCAAATTCCGAGTTCCAAATTCCGAGTTCCAAATTCCGAGTTCCAAATTCTGAGTTCAGAATTCTGAGTTCCAAATTCTGAGTTTGGAATTCCGAGTTTGGAATTCCGAGTTTGGAATTCCAAGTTCAAAATTCCAAATTCCAAATTCTGAGTTCGGAATTCCGATTTCGGAATTCCGAGTTCCGAATTCCGAATTCCGAGTTCAGAATTCCAAATTCCGAGTTCTGTGTTCCGAGTTCAGAATTCCGAGTTCCAAATTCCGAGTTCCGAAATTCCAAATTCCGAGTTTGGAATTCCGAGTTTGTAATTCCAAGTTCAAAATTCTGAATTCCAAATTCTGAGTTCGGAATTCCGATTTCGGAATTCCGAGTTCCAAGTTCCGAATTCCAAGTTCCGAATTCCGAGTTCAGAATTCCGAGTTCCAAATTCTGAGTTTGGAATTCCGAGTTTGGAATTCCGAGTTTGGAATTCCAAGTTCAAAATTCCAAATTCCAAATTCTGAGTTCAGAATTCCAAATTCCGAGTTCTGTGTTCCGAGTTCAGAATTCCGAGTTCCAAATTCCGAGTTCCGAAATTCCAAATTCCGAGTTTGGAATTCCGAGTTTGTAATTCCAAGTTCAAAATTCTGAATTCCAAATTCTGAGTTCGGAATTCCGATTTCGGAATTCCGAGTTCCAAGTTCCGAATTCCAAGTTCCGAATTCCGAGTTCAGAATTCCGAGTTCCGAGTTCCGAGTTCCGAGTTCCGTGTTCCGAGTTCAGAATTCCGAGTTCCAAATTCCGAGTTCCGAAATTCCAAATTCCGAGTTCGGAATTCCGAGTTTGGAATTCCAAGTTCAAAAGTCTGAATTCCAAGTTCTGAGTTTGGAATTCCGAGTTCCGAATTCCTAGTTCTGAATTCCGAGTTCAGAATTCCAAGTTCAAAAGTCTGAATTCCAAATTCTGAGTTTGGAATTCCGAGTTCCGAATTCTGAGTTTGGAATTCCGAGTTCCGAATTCCAAGTTCTGAATTCCGAGTTCAGAATTCCAAATTCCGAGTTCCGAGTTCCATGTTCCGAGTTCAGAATTCCGAGTTCCAAATTCCGAGTTCCGAAATTCCAAATTCCGATTTTGGAATTCCGAGTTTGGAATTCCAAGTTCAAAATTCTGAATTCCAAATTCTGAGTTTGGAATTCCGAGTTCAGAATTCCGAGTTCCGAGTTCGGAATTCCAAGTTTGGAATTCCAAATTCCAAATTCCGAGTTCAGAATTCCAAATTCCGAGTTCGGAATTCCGAGTTCCGAAATTCCAAATTCCGAGTTCGGAATTCCGAATTCCGAGTTCCGAATTCCGAATTCCAAATTCCGAGTTCCAAATTCCGAGTTCCAAATTCCGAGTTCCAAATTCTGAGTTCAGAATTCTGAGTTCCAAATTCTGAGTTTGGAATTCCGAGTTTGGAATTCCGAGTTTGGAATTCCAAGTTCAAAATTCCAAATTCCAAATTCTGAGTTCGGAATTCCGATTTCGGAATTCCGAGTTCAGAATTCCGAATTCCGAGTTCAGAATTCCAAATTCCGAGTTCTGTGTTCCGAGTTCAGAATTCCGAGTTCCAAATTCCGAGTTCCGAAATTCCAAATTCCGAGTTTGGAATTCCGAGTTTGTAATTCCAAGTTCAAAATTCTGAATTCCAAATTCTGAGTTCGGAATTCCGATTTCGGAATTCCGAGTTCCAAGTTCCGAGTTCCAAGTTCCGAATTCCGAGTTCCGAATTCCGAGTTCCGAGTTCCGAGTTCCGAGTTCCGTGTTCCGAGTTCAGAATTCCGAGTTCCAAATTCCGAGTTCCGAAATTCCAAATTCCGATTTCGGAATTCCGAGTTTGGAATTCCAAGTTCAAAATTCTGAATTCCAAATTCTGAGTTTGGAATTCCGAGTTCAGAATTCCGAGTTCCGAGTTCGGAATTCCAAGTTTGGAATTCCAAATTCCAAATTCCGAGTTCAGAATTCCAAATTCCGAGTTCGGAATTCCGAGTTCAGAGTTCAGAATTCCGAATTCCAAGTTCCGAATTCCGAGTTCCGAATTCCGAATTCCAAATTCCGAGTTCCAAATTCCGAGTTCCAAATTCCGAGTTCCAAATTCTGAGTTCAGAATTCTGAGTTCCAAATTCTGAGTTTGGAATTCCGAGTTCCGAATTCCAAGTTCTGAATTCCGAGTTCAGAATTCCAAGTTCAAAAGTCTGAATTGCAAATTCTGAGTTTGGAATTCCGAGTTCAGAATTCTGAGTTTGGAATTCCGAGTTCCGAATTCCAAGTTCTGAATTCCGAGTTCAGAATTCCAAATTCCGAGTTCCGAGTTCCATGTTCCGAGTTCCAAATTCCGAGTTCCGAAATTCCAAATTCCGATTTCGGAATTCCGAGTTTGGAATTCCAAGTTCAAAATTCTGAATTCCAAATTCTGAGTTTGGAATTCCGAGTTCAGAATTCCGAGTTCCGAGTTCGGAATTCCAAGTTTGGAATTCCAAATTCCAAATTCCGAGTTCAGAATTCCAAATTCCGAGTTCGGAGTTCAGAGTTCAGAATTCCGAATTCCAAGTTCCGAATTCCGAGTTCCGAATTCCGAATTCCAAATTCCGAGTTCCAAATTCCGAGTTCCAAATTCCGAGTTCCAAATTCTGAGTTCAGAATTCTGAGTTCCAAATTCTGAGTTTGGAATTCCGAGTTTGGAATTCCGAGTTTGGAATTCCAAGTTCAAAATTCCAAATTCCAAATTCTGAGTTCGGAATTCCGATTTCGGAATTCCGAGTTCCGAATTCCGAATTCCGAGTTCAGAATTCCAAATTCCGAGTTCTGTGTTCCGAGTTCAGAATTCCGAGTTCCAAATTCCGAGTTCCGAAATTCCAAATTCCGAGTTTGGAATTCCGAGTTTGTAATTCCAAGTTCAAAATTCTGAATTCCAAATTCTGAGTTCGGAATTCCGATTTCGGAATTCCGAGTTCCAAGTTCCGAATTCCAAGTTCCGAATTCCGAGTTCAGAATTCCGAGTTCCGAGTTCTGAGTTCCGAGTTCCGTGTTCCGAGTTCAGAATTCCGAGTTCCAAATTCCGAGTTCCGAAATTCCAAATTCCGAGTTCGGAATTCCGAGTTTGGAATTCCAAGTTCAAAAGTCTGAATTCCAAGTTCTGAGTTTGGAATTCCGAGTTCCGAATTCCAAGTTCTGAATTCCGAGTTCAGAATTCCAAGTTCAAAAGTCTGAATTCCAAATTCTGAGTTTGGAATTCCGAGTTCCGAATTCTGAGTTTGGAATTCCGAGTTCCGAATTCCAAGTTCTGAATTCCGAGTTCAGAATTCCAAATTCCGAGTTCCGAGTTCCATGTTCCGAGTTCAGAATTCCGAGTTCCAAATTCCGAGTTCCGAAATTCCAAATTCCGATTTCGGAATTCCGAGTTTGGAATTCCAAGTTCAAAATTCTGAATTCCAAATTCTGAGTTTGGAATTCCGAGTTCAGAATTCCGAGTTCCGAGTTCGGAATTCCAAGTTTGGAATTCCAAATTCCAAATTCCGAGTTCAGAATTCCAAATTCCGAGTTCGGAATTCCGAGTTCAGAGTTCAGAATTCCGAATTCCAAGTTCCGAATTCCGAGTTCCGAATTCCGAATTCCAAATTCCGAGTTCCAAATTCCGAGTTCCAAATTCCGAGTTCCAAATTCTGAGTTCAGAATTCTGAGTTCCAAATTCTGAGTTTGGAATTCCGAGTTTGGAATTCCGAGTTTGGAATTCCGAGTTTGGAATTCCGAGTTTGGAATTCCAAGTTCCAAATTCCAAATTCTGAGTTCGGAATTCCGATTTCGGAATTCCGATTTCCAAGTTCCGAAATCCGAGTTCCGAATTCCGAGTTCCGAATTCCAAATTCCAAATTCCGAGTTCCAAATTCCGAGTTCCAAATTCTGAGTTCAGAATTCTGAGTTCCAAATTCTGAGTTTGGAATTCCGAGTTTGGAATTCCGAGTTTGGAATTCCAAGTTCAAAATTCCAAATTCCAAATTCTGAGTTCGGAATTCCGATTTCGGAATTCCGAGTTCCGAATTCCGAATTCCGAGTTCAGAATTCCAAATTCCGAGTTCTGTGTTCCGAGTTCAGAATTCCGAGTTCCAAATTCCGAGTTCCGAAATTCCAAATTCCGAGTTTGGAATTCCGAGTTTGTAATTCCAAGTTCAAAATTCTGAATTCCAAATTCTGAGTTCGGAATTCCGAGTTCCGAATTCCAAGTTCTGAATTCCGAGTTCAGAATTCCAAGTTCAAAAGTCTGAATTCCAAATTCTGAGTTTGGAATTCCGAGTTCCGAATTCTGAGTTTGGAATTCCGAGTTCCGAATTCCAAGTTCTGAATTCCGAGTTCAGAATTCCAAATTCCGAGTTCCGAGTTCCATGTTCCGAGTTCAGAATTCCGAGTTCCAAATTCCGAGTTCCGAAATTCCGAATTCCAAGTTCTGAATTCCGAGTTCAGAATTCCAAGTTCAAAAGTCTGAATTCCAAATTCTGAGTTTGGAATTCCGAGTTCCGAATTCTGAGTTTGGAATTCCGAGTTCCGAATTCCAAGTTCTGAATTCCGAGTTCAGAATTCCAAATTCCGAGTTCCGAGTTCCATGTTCCGAGTTCAGAATTCCGAATTCCAAGTTCCGAATTCCGAGTTCCGAATTCCGAATTCCAAATTCCGAGTTCCAAATTCCGAGTTCCAAATTCCGAGTTCCAAATTCTGAGTTCAGAATTCTGAGTTCCAAATTCTGAGTTTGGAATTCCGAGTTTGGAATTCCGAGTTTGGAATTCCGAGTTTGGAATTCCAAGTTCCAAGTTCCAAATTCTGAGTTCGGAATTCCGATTTCGGAATTCCGATTTCCAAGTTCCGAAATCCGAGTTCCGAATTCCGAGTTCCGAATTCCAAATTCCAAATTCCGAGTTCCAAATTCCGAGTTCCAAATTCTGAGTTCAGAATTCTGAGTTCCAAATTCTGAGTTTGGAATTCCGAGTTTGGAATTCCGAGTTTGGAATTCCAAGTTCAAAATTCCAAATTCCAAATTCTGAGTTCGGAATTCCGATTTCGGAATTCCGAGTTCCGAATTCCGAATTCCGAGTTCAGAATTCCAAATTCCGAGTTCTGTGTTCCGAGTTCAGAATTCCGAGTTCCAAATTCCGAGTTCCGAAATTCCAAATTCCGAGTTTGGAATTCCGAGTTTGTAATTCCAAGTTCAAAATTCTGAATTCCAAATTCTGAGTTCGGAATTCCGAGTTCAGAATTCCGAGTTCAGAATTCCGAGTTCCGAGTTCTGAATTCCGAGTTCCGAATTCCGAATTCCAAGTTCCGAATTCCGAGTTCAGAATTCCAAGTTCGGAATTCCCAGTTCAAAATTCCGAATTGCAAATTCTGAGTTCAGAATTCCAAGTTCCGAATTCCGAGTTCCGAGTTCCGAATTCCAAGTTCCGAATTCCAAGTTCTGAATTCCGAGTTCCGAATTCCAAATTCCGAGTTCCAAATTCCGAGTTCCAAATTCCGAGTTCAGAATTCTGAGTTCCAAATTCTGAGTTTGAAATTCCGAGTTTGGAATTCCAAGTTCCAAATTCCGAGTTCCAAATTCCAAATTCCAAATTCCGAGTTCAGAATTCCGAGTTCCAAATTCTGAGTTTGGAATTCCGAGTTTGGAATTCCGAGTTTGGAATTCCGAGTTTGGAATTCCAAGTTCCAAATTCCAAATTCTGAGTTCGGAATTCCGATTTCGGAATTCCGATTTCCAAGTTCCGAAATCCGAGTTCCGAATTCTGAGTTCCAAATTCTGAGTTTGGAATTCCGAGTTTGGAATTCCGAGTTTGGAATTCCAAGTTCCAAATTCCAAATTCTGAGTTCGGAATTCCGATTTCGGAATTCCGAGTTCCAAGTTCCGAATTCCAAGTTCCGAATTCCGAGTTCAGAATTCCAAATTCCGAGTTCCGAGTTCCGAGTTCCGAGTTCCGTGTTCCGAGTTCAGAATTCCGAGTTCCAAGTTCCGAGTTCCGAAATTCCAAATTCCGAGTTCGGAATTCCGAGTTTGGAATTCCAAGTTCAAAAGTCTGAATTCCAAGTTCTGAGTTCCATGTTCCGAGTTCAGAATTCCGAGTTCCAAATTCCGAGTTCCGAAATTCCAAATTCCGATTTCGGAATTCCGAGTTTGGAATTCCAAGTTCAAAATTCTGAATTCCAAATTCTGAGTTTGGAATTCCGAGTTCAGAATTCCGAGTTCCGAGTTTGGAATTCCAAGTTTGGAATTCCAAATTCCAAATTCCGAGTTCAGAATTCCAAATTCCGAGTTCGGAATTCCGAGTTCCGAAATTCCAAATTCCGAGTTCGGAATTCCGAGTTCAGAGTTCAGAATTCCGAATTCCAAGTTCTGAATTCCGAGTTCCGAATTCCGAATTCCAAATTCCGAGTTCCAAATTCCGAGTTCCAAATTCCGAGTTCCAAATTCTGAGTTCAGAATTCTGAGTTCCAAATTCTGAGTTTGGAATTCCGAGTTTGGAATTCCGAGTTCCGAATTCCAAGTTCTGAATTCCGAGTTCAGAATTCCAAGTTCAAAAGTCTGAATTCCAAATTCTGAGTTTGGAATTCCGAGTTCCGAATTCCGAGTTTGGAATTCCGAGTTTGGAATTCCAAGTTCCAAATTCCAAATTCTGAGTTCGGAATTCCGATTTCGGAATTCCGATTTCCAAGTTCCGAAATCCGAGTTCCGAATTCTGAGTTCCAAATTCTGAGTTTGGAATTCCGAGTTTGGAATTCCGAGTTTGGAATTCCAAGTTCCAAATTCCAAATTCTGAGTTCGGAATTCCGATTTCGGAATTCCGAGTTCCAAGTTCCGAATTCCAAGTTCCGAATTCCGAGTTCAGAATTCCAAATTCCGAGTTCCGAGTTCCGAGTTCCGAGTTCCGTGTTCCGAGTTCAGAATTCCGAGTTCCAAGTTCCGAGTTCCGAAATTCCAAATTCCGAGTTCGGAATTCCGAGTTTGGAATTCCAAGTTCAAAAGTCTGAATTCCAAGTTCTGAGTTCCATGTTCCGAGTTCAGAATTCCGAGTTCCAAATTCCGAGTTCCGAAATTCCAAATTCCGATTTCGGAATTCCGAGTTTGGAATTCCAAGTTCAAAATTCTGAATTCCAAATTCTGAGTTTGGAATTCCGAGTTCAGAATTCCGAGTTCCGAGTTCGGAATTCCAAGTTTGGAATTCCAAATTCCAAATTCCGAGTTCAGAATTCCAAATTCCGAGTTCGGAATTCCGAGTTCCGAAATTCCAAATTCCGAGTTCGGAATTCCGAGTTCAGAGTTCAGAATTCCGAATTCCAAGTTCTGAATTCCGAGTTCCGAATTCCGAATTCCAAATTCCGAGTTCCAAATTCCGAGTTCCAAATTCCGAGTTCCAAATTCTGAGTTCAGAATTCTGAGTTCCAAATTCTGAGTTTGGAATTCCGAGTTTGGAATTCCGAGT
Source organism: Erythrolamprus reginae (assembly GCF_031021105.1). NCBI lineage: Eukaryota > Metazoa > Chordata > Lepidosauria > Squamata > Dipsadidae > Erythrolamprus > Erythrolamprus reginae. Next base: position 6,708 of record NW_027248547.1, on the reverse strand, counting down.
TCCGAATTCCAAGTTCTGAATTCCGAGTTCAGAATTCCAAGTTCAAAAGTCTGAATTCCAAATTCTGAGTTTGGAATTCCGAGTTCCGAATTCTGAGTTTGGAATTCCGAGTTCCGAATTCCAAGTTCTGAATTCCGAGTTCAGAATTCCAAATTCCGAGTTCCGAGTTCCATGTTCCGAGTTCAGAATTCCGAGTTCCAAATTCCGAGTTCCGAAATTCCAAATTCCGATTTCGGAATTCCGAGTTTGGAATTCCAAGTTCAAAATTCTGAATTCCAAATTCTGAGTTTGGAATTCCGAGTTCAGAATTCCGAGTTCCGAGTTCGGAATTCCAAGTTTGGAATTCCAAATTCCAAATTCCGAGTTCAGAATTCCAAATTCCGAGTTCGGAATTCCGAGTTCAGAGTTCAGAATTCCGAATTCCAAGTTCCGAAATCCGAGTTCCGAATTCTGAGTTCCAAATTCTGAGTTTGGAATTCCGAGTTTGGAATTCCGAGTTTGGAATTCCAAGTTCCAAATTCCAAATTCTGAGTTCGGAATTCCGATTTCGGAATTCCGAGTTCCAAGTTCCGAATTCCAAGTTCCGAATTCCGAGTTCAGAATTCCAAATTCCGAGTTCCGAGTTCCGAGTTCCGAGTTCCGTGTTCCGAGTTCAGAATTCCGAGTTCCAAGTTCCGAGTTCCGAAATTCCAAATTCCGAGTTCGGAATTCCGAGTTTGGAATTCCAAGTTCAAAAGTCTGAATTCCAAGTTCTGAGTTCCATGTTCCGAGTTCAGAATTCCGAGTTCCAAATTCCGAGTTCCGAAATTCCAAATTCCGATTTCGGAATTCCGAGTTTGGAATTCCAAGTTCAAAATTCTGAATTCCAAATTCTGAGTTTGGAATTCCGAGTTCAGAATTCCGAGTTCCGAGTTCGGAATTCCAAGTTTGGAATTCCAAATTCCAAATTCCGAGTTCAGAATTCCAAATTCCGAGTTCGGAATTCCGAGTTCCGAAATTCCAAATTCCGAGTTCGGAATTCCGAGTTCAGAGTTCAGAATTCCGAATTCCAAGTTCTGAATTCCGAGTTCCGAATTCCGAATTCCAAATTCCGAGTTCCAAATTCCGAGTTCCAAATTCCGAGTTCCAAATTCTGAGTTCAGAATTCTGAGTTCCAAATTCTGAGTTTGGAATTCCGAGTTTGGAATTCCGAGTTCCGAATTCCAAGTTCTGAATTCCGAGTTCAGAATTCCAAGTTCAAAAGTCTGAATTCCAAATTCTGAGTTTGGAATTCCGAGTTCCGAATTCTGAGTTTGGAATTCCGAGTTCCGAATTCCAAGTTCTGAATTCCGAGTTCAGAATTCCAAATTCCGAGTTCCGAGTTCCATGTTCCGAGTTCAGAATTCCGAGTTCCAAATTCCGAGTTCCGAAATTCCAAATTCCGATTTCGGAATTCCGAGTTTGGAATTCCAAGTTCAAAATTCTGAATTCCAAATTCTGAGTTTGGAATTCCGAGTTCAGAATTCCGAGTTCCGAGTTCGGAATTCCAAATTCCGAGTTCGGAATTCCGAGTTCAGAGTTCAGAATTCCGAATTCCAAGTTCCGAATTCCGAGTTCCGAATTCCGAATTCCAAATTCCGAGTTCCAAATTCCGAGTTCCAAATTCCGAGTTCCAAATTCTGAGTTCAGAATTCTGAGTTCCAAATTCTGAGTTTGGAATTCCGAGTTTGGAATTCCGAGTTTGGAATTCCGAGTTTGGAATTCCAAGTTCCAAATTCCAAATTCTGAGTTCGGAATTCCGATTTCGGAATTCCGATTTCCAAGTTCCGAAATCCGAGTTCCGAATTCCGAGTTCCGAATTCCAAATTCCAAATTCCGAGTTCCAAATTCCGAGTTCCAAATTCTGAGTTCAGAATTCTGAGTTCCAAATTCTGAGTTTGGAATTACGAGTTTGGAATTCCGAGTTTGGAATTCCAAGTTCAAAATTCCAAATTCCAAATTCTGAGTTCGGAATTCCGATTTCGGAATTCCGAGTTCCGAATTCCGAATTCCGAGTTCAGAATTCCAAATTCCGAGTTCTGTGTTCCGAGTTCAGAATTCCGAGTTCCAAATTCCGAGTTCCGAAATTCCAAATTCCGAGTTTGGAATTCCGAGTTTGTAATTCCAAGTTCAAAATTCTGAATTCCAAATTCTGAGTTCGGAATTCCGAGTTCCGAATTCCAAGTTCTGAATTCCGAGTTCAGAATTCCAAGTTCAAAAGTCTGAATTCCAAATTCTGAGTTTGGAATTCCGAGTTCCGAATTCTGAGTTTGGAATTCCGAGTTCCGAATTCCAAGTTCTGAATTCCGAGTTCAGAATTCCAAATTCCGAGTTCCGAGTTCCATGTTCCGAGTTCAGAATTCCGAGTTCCAAATTCCGAGTTCCGAAATTCCGAATTCCAAGTTCTGAATTCCGAGTTCAGAATTCTAAGTTCAAAAGTCTGAATTCCAAATTCTGAGTTTGGAATTCCGAGTTCCGAATTCTGAGTTTGGAATTCCGAGTTCCGAATTCCAAGTTCTGAATTCCGAGTTCAGAATTCCAAATTCCGAGTTCCGAGTTCCATGTTCCGAGTTCAGAATTTCGAATTCCAAGTTCCGAATTCCGAGTTCCGAATTCCGAATTCCAAATTCCGAGTTCCAAATTCCGAGTTCCAAATTCCGAGTTCCAAATTCTGAGTTCAGAATTCTGAGTTCCAAATTCTGAGTTTGGAATTCCGAGTTTGGAATTCCGAGTTTGGAATTCCGAGTTTGGAATTTCAAGTTCCAAATTCCAAATTCTGAGTTCGGAATTCCGATTTCGGAATTCCGATTTCAAAGTTCCGAAATCCGAGTTCCAAATTCCGAGTTCCAAATTCTGAGTTCAGAATTCTGAGTTCCAAATTCTGAGTTTGGAATTCCGAGTTTGGAATTCCGAGTTTGGAATTCCAAGTTCAAAATTCCAAATTCCAAATTCTGAGTTCGGAATTCCGATTTCGGAATTCCGAGTTCCGAATTCCGAATTCCGAGTTCAGAATTCCAAATTCCGAGTTCTGTGTTCCGAGTTCAGAATTCCGAGTTCCAAATTCCGAGTTCAGAAATTCCAAATTCCGAGTTTGGAATTCCGAGTTTGTAATTCCAAGTTCAAAATTCTGAATTCCAAATTCTGAGTTCGGAATTCCGAGTTCAGAATTCCGAGTTCAGAATTCCGAGTTCCGAGTTCTGAATTCCAAGTTCCGAATTCCGAATTCCAAGTTCCGAATTCCGAGTTCAGAATTCCAAGTTCGGAATTCCCAGTTCAAAATTCCGAATTGCAAATTCTGAGTTCAGAATTCCAAGTTCCGAATTCCGAGTTCCGAGTTCCGAATTCCAAGTTCCGAATTCCAAGTTCTGAATTCCGAGTTCCGAATTCCAAATTCCGAGTTCCAAATTCCGAGTTCCAAATTCCGAGTTCAGAATTCTGAGTTCCAAATTCTGAGTTTGAAATTCCGAGTTTGGAATGCCAAGTTCCAAATTCCGAGTTCCAAATTCCAAATTCCAAATTCCGAGTTCAGAATTCCGAGTTCCAAATTCTGAGTTTGGAATTCCGAGTTTGGAATTCCGAGTTTGGAATTCCGAGTTTGGAATTCCAAGTTCCAAATTCCAAATTCTGAGTTCGGAATTCCGATTTCGGAATTCCGATTTCCAAGTTCCGAAATCCGAGTTCCGAATTCTGAGTTCCAAATTCTGAGTTTGGAATTCCGAGTTTGGAATTCCGAGTTTGGAATTCCAAGTTCCAAATTCCAAATTCTGAGTTCGGAATTCCGATTTCGGAATTCCGAGTTCCAAGTTCCGAATTCCAAGTTCCGAATTCCGAGTTCAGAATTCCAAATTCCGAGTTCCGAGTTCCGAGTTCCGAGTTCCGAGTTCCGTGTTCCGAGTTCAGAATTCCGAGTTCCAAGTTCCGAGTTCCGAAATTCCAAATTCCGAGTTCGGAATTCTGAGTTTGGAATTCCAAGTTCAAAAGTCTGAATTCCAAGTTCTGAGTTCCATGTTCCGAGTTCAGAATTCCGAGTTCCAAATTCCGAGTTCCGAAATTCCAAATTCCGATTTCGGAATTCCGAGTTTGGAATTCCAAGTTCAAAATTCTGAATTCCAAATTCTGAGTTTGGAATTCCGAGTTCAGAATTCCGAGTTCCGAGTTCGGAATTCCAAGTTTGGAATTCCAAATTCCAAATTCCGAGTTCAGAATTCCAAATTCCGAGTTCGGAATTCCGAGTTCCGAAATTCCAAATTCCGAGTTCGGAATTCCGAGTTCAGAGTTCAGAATTCCGAATTCCAATTTCTGAATTCCGAGTTCCGAATTCCGAATTCCAAATTCCGAGTTCCAAATTCCGAGTTCCAAATTCCGAGTTCCAAATTCTGAGTTCAGAATTCTGAGTTCCAAATTCTGAGTTTGGAATTCCGAGTTTGGAATTCCGAGTTCCGAATTCCAAGTTCTGAATTCCGAGTTCAGAATTCCAAGTTCAAAAGTCTGAATTCCAAATTCTGAGTTTGGAATTCCGAGTTCCGAATTCTGAGTTTGGAATTCCGAGTTCCGAATTCCAAGTTCTGAATTCCGAGTTCAGAATGCCAAATTCCAAATTCCGAGTTCTGAGTTCCATGTTCCGAGTTCAGAATTCCGAGTTCCAAATTCCGAGTTCCGAAATTCCAAATTCCGATTTCGGAATTCCGAGTTTGGAATTCCAAGTTCAAAATTCTGAATTCCAAATTCTGAGTTTGGAATTCCGAGTTCAGAATTCCGAGTTCCGAGTTCGGAATTCCAAGTTTGGAATTCCAAATTCCAAATTCCGAGTTCAGAATTCCAAATTCCGAGTTCGGAATTCCGAGTTCAGAGTTCAGAATTCCGAATTCCAAGTTCCGAATTCCGAGTTCCGAATTCCGAATTCCAAATTCCGAGTTCCAAATTCCGAGTTCCAAATTCCGAGTTCCAAATTCTGAGTTCAGAATTCTGAGTTCCAAATTCTGAGTTTGGAATTCCGAGTTTGGAATTCCGAGTTTGGAATTCCGAGTTTGGAATTCCAAGTTCCAAATTCCAAATTCTGAGTTCGGAATTCCGATTTCGGAATTCCGATTTCCAAGTTCCGAAATCCGAGTTCCGAATTCCGAGTTCCGAATTCCAAATTCCGAGTTCCAAATTCCGAGTTCCGAATTCTGAGTTCCAAATTCTGAGTTTGGAATTCCGAGTTTGGAATTCCGAGTTTGGAATTCCAAGTTCCAAATTCCAAATTCTGAGTTCGGAATTCCGATTTCGGAATTCCGAGTTCCAAGTTCCGAATTCCAAGTTCCGAATTCCGAGTTCAGAATTCCAAATTCCGAGTTCCGAGTTCCGAGTTCCGAGTTCCGTGTTCCGAGTTCAGAATTCCGAGTTCCAAGTTCCGAGTTCCGAAATTCCAAATTCCGAGTTCGGAATTCCGAGTTTGGAATTCCAAGTTCAAAAGTCTGAATTCCAAGTTCTGAGTTCCATGTTCCGAGTTCAGAATTCCGAGTTCCAAATTCCGAGATCCGAAATTCCAAATTCCGATTTCGGAATTCCGAGTTTGGAATTCCAAGTTCAAAATTCTGAATTCCAAATTCTGAGTTTGGAATTCCGAGTTCAGAATTCCGAGTTCCGAGTTCGGAATTCCAAGTTTGGAATTCCAAATTCCAAATTCCGAGTTCAGAGTTCAGAATTCCGAATTCCAAGTTCCGAATTCCGAGTTCCGAATTCCGAATTCCAAATTCCGAGTTCCAAATTCCGAGTTCCAAATTCCGAGTTCCAAATTCTGAGTTCAGAATTCTGAGTTCCAAATTCTGAGTTTGGAATTCCGAGTTTGGAATTCCGAGTTTGGAATTCCGAGTTTGGAATTCCAAGTTCCAAATTCCAAATTCTGAGTTCGGAATTCCGATTTCGGAATTCCGATTTCCAAGTTCCGAAATCCGAGTTCCGAATTCTGAGTTCCAAATTCTGAGTTTGGAATTCCGAGTTTGGAATTCCGAGTTTGGAATTCCAAGTTCCAAATTCCAAATTCTGAGTTCGGAATTCCGATTTCGGAATTCCGAGTTCCAAGTTCCGAATTCCAAGTTCCGAATTCCGAGTTCAGAATTCCAAATTCCGAGTTCCGAGTTCCGAGTTCCGTGTTCCGAGTTCAGAATTCCGAGTTCCAAGTTCCGAGTTCCGAAATTCCAAATTCCGAGTTCGGAATTCCGAGTTTGGAATTCCAAGTTCAAAAGTCTGAATTCCAAGTTCTGAGTTTGGAATTCCGAGTTCCGAATTCCAAGTTCTGAATTCCGAGTTCAGAATTCCAAGTTCAAAAGTCTGAATTCCAAATTCTGAGTTTGGAATTCCGAGTTCCGAATTCTGAGTTTGGAATTCCGAGTTCCGAATTCCAAGTTCTGAATTCCGAGTTCAGAATGCCAAATTCCAAATTCCGAGTTCCGAGTTCCATGTTCCGAGTTCAGAATTCCGAGTTCCAAATTCCGAGTTCTGAAATTCCAAATTCCGATTTCGGAATTCCGAGTTTGGAATTCCAAGTTCAAAATTCTGAATTCCAAATTCTGAGTTTGGAATTCCGAGTTCGGAATTCCGAATTCCAAGTTCCGAATTCCGAGTTCCAAATTCTGAGTTTGGAATTCCGAGTTTGGAATTCCGAGTTTGGAATTCCAAGTTCCAAATTCCAAGTTCCAAATTCCAAAT